>NW_020211278.1:1586620-1782776 GCF_003070985.1 Temnothorax curvispinosus | reverse complement strand
TTTGTCTATCTTTTATCGTTTCAGAGATATTTATTCAGAAAGAGAAAATTCGATTTTTTTTCAAAGAGGTGTTTTATCCTTTAAACAGCCTAAACATACAAATTAGGCATGTATAAAAGTATACGTATCTCTTATTTTTGTTTAGAAAACAATATGTTAAAAGCTTATCAAGGGGGACACTTCGGACCCTTTCCTTGTCAGTAGAAACGCGGATAAATGCATACGAGTGCAATAATTACTCGTTTATGAGCTTAATAACAATGTTTCACATATAATTTCTAGATATACATGAAAATTTGTTAAAAATCATAAAACTTTGTACATATTAGTATGGATGGAATTAATTGCCGATATGATCTATACTCCGTCCAACGAGAGATCACGGTTGATCAAACATAAATAACGATAGGGCACAGAGCCGCAAAAAGGTGTTCGCGTTAAATTATTTTTATTTTTAATAGTGTTGGACAATATTTATTAAAAATAAAAATAATTTAACGCGAACACCTTGTTGCTGTTCTGTGCCCTATCGTTATTTATGTTTGATCAACCGTGATCTCTCGTTGGACGGAGTATAGTTGTATTATATCTATTTCTTTGCTTTAGAGATATAAACATATAGAAACAAAAATAAATTCTTATCTAAATCTTGTTAAGATAAAATAGTTTTTCACAGAAGGTGCAATGTAATTCATGCAATATTGCGCAACGTCCGTGGAATATTAGATAAGAATACTTTTTGTTAATAATAGCACGCGTCGTAAAATGCAATATCTTTTTATAACTTCAGTATTGATTATGCTTTGTTTTCTTTCCGTTATCATGAGAAAGAGATATCTCCACGTTTCTTTACAATTGCGCATATTGTGTCTGTGTGATATAATGCAACTTACAATATTTATAATTATAACGTAAAATATGGCAGGAAAGAGAAATATTCAATAAAACTACAATTTTCAAAATTGTAACAATCTTTTACTTCAAGAACGTGTTTTTGTCCATTATTTTCCAAAGGATCTGCAGTTTTTTCTGCATTTTTAAACTGTATAGAATAACAGAGTATTTAAGATTGTGCTTAAATAGAATTTATCATTACATGCCAGATTAGAAAAGAAAAAAATAATGTATTAATTACATAACTTTTCTCTAAGAAATGAATTTTTCCCTGCAATTTTCTATGGCTTTAATAGAAAATACGATTCAATTGAATAAGATTGCAATTAGAAGTTGCAAATAGTACAAGACTTTTGTTCAATATTGACACATTTAAATTTACAATACATTCATTATCTTAATCGCGCTAAACTGTTCTAAATATCTACAGTATTGATATCTAGAGTACGTTAGTAATTTCGTTGTTTTTTTTTATTTGCGGAAAGGCAAAGTGCAAGCATTAATTCGAGCTTAACGGAGAGATGAACTTTATGCGTAATTGGCATGAATAATCCGCAGCCGCACGATGGGATCGTCGAGGTTCACGGTTTATGTATGTATGACGTGTTCTCAACGACCACGATAAAAAGCGTTTCGCTAGTGGTGTAAGTCGAAATGGAAGGGACTCCCAACAAGCGGACCCAACCGATGGATTTGTCGGTTGGTCGGTCAGTGTACTCTTCGCGATGGCTGCATCAGGTACTAACGGCATCATCGATCTATTGGAGAAGATCCTGAAGATACTAAAAGAAGAGCATGCGTTCGACCAATCTGACGATCAACCTGTCGTACAATTCCATTACCCTGCAGATTTACAGGTATAAAGTAATAATTAAATTTTCTGTGCCAGCTGTCATACAATAATCTCGAATATATTAACTTGCTATTACACGAAGTCTTTTTTATAATTATTTCATTTCTCAATTTACTTCGGCCGTAATGCCATATGTTTTATATTACATTATATTTTTATTTTTTCTTGCAATTAAATAAAAATTAATAATATTATCAAAGGGAAAACAAAGGCCAATCGAGCAAACAGTGTGTGTGGATGTTAAATTTAAAAGTTTATTTCCATCTCAATAATACATACTACGTTGGGACGTTCCGAACTACACAAAGTGTTCTTTAGTCGAAGACAAACAATGTTAATTAAATAAATGAATATAAGTTACGTAAGAAATTAAAGATGATATAATAAAATCGTAGAACCGAGGATTTGTATCGATGGCAAATACCAAGTCTGTTAACCAAGCGTCAAGTTTTATGTCAAATTACTGAATAAAGTCAGTTTTATGTACGTTAGATTGTACAATTTAACTCCTGTGTAACATCTCAATTGAAAGTCAATAATATTATTTATACTTCGAATAACGAAGTAATATGAGAATTTGTTTATACAGTTTAATTTACTTACTTTAAATAGATGTGCCTTAAGTGAATTAAGAATTATTAAAACTGATATTAAACAATGTATAAAATTAATAATAATATGACAAATATTTAGATCTAGTGTTTAATCTTCTTTAGCAAAATAGTCTTATTGACATTTTGAATATTGAACAGATTTCAACATAGTATGCTAACATTTAACGAGCTCGATAATATTTTCGTTGCTCTAACAGTACCATTGAAATTGTTGTATAGTTAGGAAAAAGAAAATTCTATGATTTATTTTACTTCTTATTTCTTAATCTCTTTTATTTGCTTTAGAAATATTTCTTTTTTAAACATTCCTTTTTTAAATTACATTCCTCTTTTCGCTCTCGAACAAAAACACAAAAAGGTATCCGGTATAATTATATATAAAATTTATTATATAAGATTAAGAATATTATAGTACATTTATTACATTTGTTTCATTTGTATGTCTAATTTGAATACTTCAACGATCTCCGATGTAGTGCACGTAGGCAATAATGGATTCTGGTGGGAGAAAATATTCCGTAGTGTACAAGTGGAACACTTGTTCGTGGAATATTTACTAATTTAATACGCAGAAGTTGCGATATAAATATAGGGTCAATAGTTGCAGCGTTAAACGCGTAATCGGAATATTCGCCAGACGATTTGTCATTTTCTTCGAGGAACTTTGACATGCCGCGATAACATATTATTTTTTCAGGAAGTCCTTTTGTAGTTGGAAGCAATGCGGAATATGGAAAATTCAGATAATCTTAATAGTCTGGATATTCAAAAATAATAATTATTTTGAATGATATAGACATTAAATTATCTGGTTGCTTGAAGTGAATATGCAAAGACCATCTGTGGTCATAGAAATTACGATACTGAAGCTTATTAAAACGAGTTTTAAACGATCTCTACACAATTCACATCAAATTTTAAAATAGAATTTTGTTTTATACTAATGAATACAAATGAATAACCGCCGATAGCAATTCTATTCTGAATTTTGAAGTGAATTATTCTAAAACAGCGTTAATTTTAATAGGGAATAATTACCTTTTTATTTAATGTTTATGATAATTTCTTTCTTATTTGATGTTATCTTTGTAGAAAAAGATGTCATTCTCTTTGGACGACAACCCGGCGACTAGCAACGAAATAGAAACTGCGATACGACAGACTATACGGTACTCCGTGAAAACGTCCAGCCCGAATTTTCACAATCAACTCTTTGCTGGAGTTGACGAGTACGGATTAATTGGCGCTTGGTTGACGGAAGTGTTGAACACCGGCCAGTAAGAACAGTTTCTAAAAATTCCAGACGATTTAAAATATTGGACAATGTATTCTCCGTGCTATTCTCCGGGGGATGCAATGCTGTCCGCCTCTCTTGACGATACGCGATGAGTAATCAAAGCCATTTTGTTATCGCTCTTGTGAGCACTAGACAACATTGCTATAACCCAGTTTGCGTCTCACGATGTACGACCTACAAGAATTTCAATTAACGATGTATTGAAGTCTTTATCATAATATATATAAATCGTCAAGGAAGTTTTGATTCAGTTAAAAAACGAGAAGTTAGATAACTTCTGTTCGATAATGACTTCAGAAATGCTCTTGACAGTTATAAATGATGCTGTGCGCGTTTAACTGAAGTGAAATACAAGGAGCTAACTGCTAATTGCGATTGCGGATGTTTCTGTTAGGTATACCTACGAAGTCGCGCCCGTATTTACTCTGATAGAGCGAGAAGTGATAGTGAAATCATTGGAGCTCGTCGGCTATCCGTCGATGCCAGACGCCGACGGTATAATGTGCCCAGGTGGTAGCATATCGAATATGTACGGGATGATGTGTGCCAGGCACAAGAAAATACCGGATGTAAAAAAGTCAGGGCTGTCTTCGTTGACATCACCTCTGGTGTGTTTTACCAGCGAACAAGGACACTATTCAATCCTGAAAGCTGCCAACTGGTTGGGCTTTGGCATCGACCAAGTTTATAAGGTATGAAAACGTGAAAATAGCGATAAGACATACACTACATTTCAATCCTTTCAAGAGGGTCGACATCAAAACGCGAAGAAGTTCAGTAATTATTCCAATCACATTCCAATTTATAATAATAATGACAGTTATTGCATTTTTTATAAACACCAGATTTCACCATTATGCAATTATACATTACTGATTAAATAATATTAAGTTAGATTTCAAGAATTTTGTCTTATTTTCACATATAATATTTCTCATGTTCATTTTGCTGTTAGTAAATATTACAAAAGATTCTTCAATATTGGCTTTGGAAATCATCAGTAAATTCTAACCAGATCTTTAAGCTAATAATCGCAATCAATTGCACGAGAGTACGTCCTTCCGTTACAGGTAAAAACGGACGGGTTTGGTCGCATGATAGTGGACGACTTGAAGAGACTTATAACGAAGGCGAGGAGTGACGGAAATGTACCGTTCTTCGTAAACGCCACTGCCGGAACCACGGTGATCGGTGCTATCGATCCGTTACCGGAAATCGCTACGATATGCCGAAACGAGGGACTATGGCTGCACGTAGACGTTTGTATCTTTGAAAACCGATTAGCTCGAGAAATCGACGTAATTTTATCAGAAATTCGTTGCAGGCTTGTCTCGGTGGGACCTTGTTGTTCTCGGAAAAGTACCGGTACAGGCTGCGAGGCATCGAATTGTTCGTAATTATTTGTCGTGACCGTGTCGTCGTGAAAGGAAAGTGGCGATTTTTCTAAAATTCCAAAGTCGACGAGTTATTGCACCCATTATTACCTTGAGTAATTGTCCATGAATAATTGCCATTCATTTCGAGGCGATCGAATCCATTAGTTAAATAACATCTACGGGTCCGAAAGAACGGGAAAATAAATACTTTCCTTTCTGCGACGCTAAGAATACCGGAAACTCGGTTTCCTAGTGCAGACCGGCAATTTTTGTGACGGATTCTCTTTGTTTTGTGATTCTTTATGGCTGGCTCTCTCCTCTCACACACACACATAGATCAGACTCGGTGTCCTGGAATCCGCACAAGATGCTCGGTGCGCCGTTGCAATGCTCTTTGTTCCTGGTCAAAGGTAAACACGCGTTGTATGAAGTGAATTGCGCCCAGGCCAAGTACCTTTTCCAACAGGACAAATTTTACGACGTCAGCTGGGACACAGGCGATAAAAGCGTGCAATGCGGCAGAAAGGTACATAAGTCTACAATCTTTACAAGATACGTGATATAGCATTTTATTTATAGTAACTCGTAAATTATAGAAAGGTTTAAAATTCGCCTAAAGAAACCTGTAGAAAAGACACGTTGGAAAAGACAAAAGCTAAAATATTGTTTAAACATCTCGTTACAACACGTTGACTGATAATTAATTTCAACGTTTGATAAAATCAAGGTTGACGCAATGAAATTTTGGTTAATGTGGAAAGCCCGCGGCAAGATTGGCCTTGCGCAATCGGTAGAACAAGCGATGTCCTGCGCGGAATATTTTCTGAAGCAAATTAAAGAGACTGTCGGCTTCCGATTGGTGCAATCTCACTATCAGTGTTGCACTGTCTGCTTTTGGTAAGGAATTCCACGTTATCGTGAAATATCGCAGTTAGTTGTAATGGCGGCGAATCTTTTCAGGTATATACCACCGTCAATGCGCGATCAGAAAGAAACTCCAGCTTGGTGGAAGAAATTGCACGAGATCACAACGCAGATAAAGAAACGCATGACTCTGGACGGATCTCTCCTGATTAGTTACATGCCGTTACCGGAGAAGGAGTTTGTCAATTTCTTTCGCATGGTCGTAAACTGCCAACCGCCACCCACGAAATCGTCTATGGATTACGCTATCAGTCAGATAGAAAAATTCGCGGCTGATTTGTAGAAAAGAGCTCTCAATTTTCTGCATGAGCTAAATGTGTGACCCAATTAAGAATTTAATCGACTGTACTGGCAATGATTATAATCGTGGCAACAATTATAATCGTCGTGACAAATCGTCACCGCGTTTCTACCAAGGATTCTGGTCTAAAATTGATGTAATTTTAGATGCTTATAATATAAGCATCTTAATTAAATAATTAAATTTTATTGTAAAAAATATTACTTCAGCCAGGGTTCGAACCTGGAATTACATCAATTTTAGATCCTTGGTCGAAACGCGGTGACGATTTGTCACGACAATTATAATCGTTGCCACGATTACAATCATTGCCAGTAACAGTCGATTAAATTCTTAATTGGGTTAATTATTGACTGGCGAAGTAAATGTTACTTATTCGGTTTAAACGTATGACGTTGAGGATTCGTTTTTATCGCAAAGATTGGTATTTGAAGTACTTACGGAGTCGTAAAAAAAAAGAATCTTGTCTTTATTACAAACAAGTACGCGGGATAAATGCATCGGGTACGGTATTTATTACTCGGCTATACATGTGACCTTGAAATGATAATTTATCTGATGCTCGCAGCAACATCAAACGTTGTTACATCATAAATTTCGCGACCTTACGTTACCTCACATATTATCTCACATTCTTTCCATGACGGATTATTATATAAACTCGCGGGAGGCGATTAACGCGATTGAACTCTTACATTCTGGAAGACAATAAGCGATTCTTTCAAGTTTAAAATGAAAAATTTGATTCTCTCCTTGAATCCGGCAAGAAGAAAGATGAATTATATCAGCGGTCGCATGCATAAACGTAATTCGCGAGCGCGACTCAATGTGAGCCAATATAAACGCAATCGTCGCGCGACGTGTGTTCATTTCTTACATAATATACGCATTCCTTTCATTCGTAAAGCTACGTTTAAGAAGATGCATTCTTATGTACAACTCCGTATCCATGGCACTACGTTACTCAGTATAAAATTCAATATTTCTCCTGAATAAAAACAAAAGAGACGAACTATCTCCCCAAAATATCTTCACGCAAACCTACACAATACATTTTGTATTTGTACAACAACTTTTTATATATATATCTAAATCAATCCATCAATCCTCGGCAGCCCAAGCATGAGTTGCGGTGTCGTTCTCTCTTATTATCTTCTCCTTGCATGAATAAAATCCTACAAATATATGAAATATATGAAAATGCATTCCCATGAGAAATCATGAAACTTTATACAGATGAGTCAAAGTTGAATGCCCAAGCGTGAGCGGGATTGATTCTCGATTTCGTCCGTTCGCATTCTCTGTCTCTCTTTTTCACAGATATATACATAGAAACAAAAATAAACTCTTATAAACTTTCTCGAAACAACGGTTTTCTCCTTGGGGTCCGCTGAGTTATCGCATCGTATGATGAACGATACATCACAAAATGTCCATTATCTCATATATCAAGATACGGCAGCACGAAAAAAGAATATTGTTATGTCCCTTCCGAAATATATACCGAATTTTTATCACTCGATACTGAATAATTTCGACTAATTTGCATCGTTAATCGCAGTGTCATTAACTCTCAAACGCGCCGGAGAGCGCGTACATCACTTACTTAATGCTAAAAACGTATAGTCTTATAGACAGGCGCTTGCTTGATCGATCGTATGTATGTCAAAGATGACGCCTTAGCTTAATTAAGTAAATACATTCTTCCTGTAACAGGAGGTTTGTCCTCACACTTGTCACTTTAACATCAATCGAGCACTAATCGATCAACAAGATTTACGTGCAGCTGCCAAATGCGTGGAATGAGTTCGCGTTCGTGCTCGGCAACGTTACCTACGACTCACTGTACGATTAAATCACACGAAAAATCACGTGCTTGAAAAGACCAGAATACAGATCACCAGCCAAACGACACTGATACGCGAGTCCGCACAGGTAACTCGTTCAATAGTACTTGTCCTGATCGAGATCGGCACGGATGTGTTGCTGCCCGTGACTGTTACGCTTCAGAGTGGTGGACTCGTAATCGAGACTCTTTGGATACAACTTGGGGCTGCCGAGGCCGTTGACGTTGGGATTGTTCTTGCCGCGTAGAGTACCGTTTCCGTTGGTGCTGCCTGAAAAACTGGGCTGTCGCTTCGCGTTCACCTGTGTAAGAATGAGCTTCCTTGAAATATTCATGTCAAAGACAATACGGTTAATTGAGCACGCTTCTTCGAGACCTTACCTCCTTCAACGGCACGATGACGTAAGAATTCTGCTTGCTGATATAATGCGGACTTCCTGGAATGCTCGGCTTGCGTCGCTTTAAATAGCAGAAGCACAACACCGCGGTTAAGGCCAGGCCGACAATAAAACTGATCACACAGCTGCCCACTATCGCGCCCACCGTGACGCCCGAACTCTCCACACTCGAAGGCAAAGCGTTTACGTCTAAAAAAATGTATGCAATGTTCAGCAATGTTAATCTTCAACCGTCAATCTTTACAATTAAATTGTTTAAATGTAAAAATCATATTTATAAATATATTGTCTTGTAGATAACATAACTTAAAATGGTTCCAACTCACCATTATCCATGCAGTCTGGAAGGCAGTCACGTGTCTCGCGAGTCGGCCCTTGACACAGGCCGGGTCCATGCTGAAGACACGTTCGCTTCCGATGCTGCTGATGATCACTGTCGCAGGGGGTCCAGTGCGACCACATGTCCCAACCGGCCAACGATTCGCAACTGGGCATCTCGCAGGACTCCCTGACCAATCTCGGGCCGCTGCAACTCTCCGGACCGAGGCATTCTCTCGTCCTCGTGCGCACTCCGACGCCGCAAGTTACCGAGCATTCGGACCATTCCGTCCAGCAAGACCATTGACCCTCTGCCGTATTGTCACTGCCGAGATTCACGCGACATGGATGTGAATTACAGACTCTACTTTGTGTGGGGAGACCCTCGCAAGGTGGCGACTCGCATTGTCTCACCTGTAAAAATATAGCTTTTGGTTATACATTATATATTTGAATCGCTTTGAATTAAATTATATTTTACGGTTTAGAACTGTAAACAATTCTTTTGCAATCGTAATACTTTATTGCATAAAATAAATTTTATTTTTTAGTTTCATTTTAGTTTTAAGTAAATAAAATATTAAATCAAGCAACGAGAGAACATCCAATTTGCAAAATGCTTCGTAAAAACAAGACAATTTCATTTTAGACAAGATTGTATCAAGATAATGTTGCCAGAAATATTCACCCTATGCTGAATACCCCTTCCGCAAGGGCGGTCGCACAAGCCCCAAGAGGACCATTCGCCCCAACCATTCTCGTTGATAGGCTCCACGTACGCATCCTTCCCGGCTCTTTGACAACCGCCGTTCCCGCCGTCGTTCCTGCAGGTACGTTCCTCTTCCTTGGCGAGCTGTACTCGCACGCTTGATGGATCATCCGTCTGCGCGCGGCAACTGAATCGGAAGCGCTTCTCCAGGTAAACCGTGTTGCCATTTTGTATACTAGCATTCACGGCCAACCAAGGGGTCCATCCGGAGTACCTTCTCGTCTCGGGGCACTCGTGAGTGTTACACTCCTCGGTCTAAAATATAATCGGTCTCATCACAAGCCATTCTTTCAATTTCTATGTGGCTATCAAGGAAGATCTATAAAAAAAGATATCTTCCCGCAGAAGATGAAACTTGCCTGAAAATCGCATCCTGGACACTCGACACCGCCCTTCTTTGATGATGGACTGTCGCAGGTTCTCTTTCTGATGCGTATTCCTGTAAAATAGAAACCGCTAATTTTATACTAAGAAAGCATGGAATACTGTTTCCGTGTTTCTCTAAAGATCTGAAGTCGCAAATCACAAGCGTCTAAAATCGCAAGTCTCATTGAAAATATTCTTCAGATGTTGTTTAAACTTTTTATAAATGTTGTTTATGTTATCACGATTATAAGGGTAGTTGAGTACTCACCGCCGTTACACGGTCGCGAACACGCGAGCCAGGGACCCCAGGTCGACCATTGACCATTCTGAGGTGGCGGAGTGGCTTTAGCGGGGGCAGGACAGGGCGGCAGATCGATGCACATGATATCATCGTGATCATGACCGACGCAAACGCGCCCGCCGAATGCAGGCGCCGGATTCGTGCAGGAACGCCGGCGGGTTTTCATCGCGAAACCGCAGGTCTGAGAGCAAGCTGACCAAGCTGACCAAGCGGTCCAACCGCCGTGAATCGTGCAATTTGTCACTCTGACACGCGTGCCCGTGCAACTCTCGCCACCGTGCTGCGGTGGAGGATTATTGCATTCCCTGGTTTGACACTGACACGTATCGACTTTCTGTAAGACGAATTCAGCGTTACTTATCACACAACTTTATAAAAAAAAGAGCTTATTCGTTTATTTAAAAAATACCCAAACTCTCAAAGTTTTATTATATTTATTTTACGGTAAAAGAGATGCTCTTATCGCTAAACCTATTACATTTAATTGCGTTAAGTTCAGTCGTTCACGATCGATTTCCACTTGCGAAGGAAAATATCCTTAACGATAAGATAAACGTAATAAGCACACATGCCCACGAACCTCGTGTTCGCTATGCGAGTGCGAGTGAGCGTGACCGTGTCCGGACGATTGCTCTCCCGTGCCGTGTTGGCAGGGCGACCAAGGACTCCACGCGCTCCAGCCTCCGTCAACAGGATCGGTAAGCACCGGACACTTGGTGACCTCCTGATGCCAATGATTCGCCAGATAATTCTGCTTCGGTGCCTGCGCGCACTTCATGAGATGTTCGTTCCACCCGCAATACGGCTCCTGGGCGTTCAAGCACGCTTGACGGCTCCGATGACGATAACACTGAACGGCAGGTATGCTAAACGACGGAAGGTATTACGGTGCGTTTTAGCGAAGCAATTAGTACAAACATTTGCTGCTTACGACAATGCACGTAATTTATGAGCGACATATTTATTTGAAACAACATAATTTACCATTAGATCATATTGCCAATTTACTTTTATTTACGATGTAATGTCGTTCACAAGATTGACTAAATTTTACGGCTACGATAGAAGTGTCTTACCGTAAGAGACCAATCTCCATGCCGACGTAGAGACTCTGCGTGTCCTTGAGAAACTGCAACGTCAACGGCGACGAGAGCAAGGGTCCCCAAATTTCGACGATGCAGGTCTCCTGCGTCCTAGGCAGGACCGAAATCTTTTTGATCAGTCCGGTCGCCGTGGCGACGTAAAGGACGGTCACGCTGCGATGCAGCTTAGTTGGGGTAACGTCCACCGCGACGTGGGTGAATCGCTCAAGGGTCGCGGTATGCAGCGGCTCCAGCATCGTGCTCTGCACTGCCTCGTCCATCAGCTGATACCGCTGATTGTCCATGATCTGATGCGGCGCGGTGCTAGACGGGGGACCGCAGCGTTGGCGATTATGATGGGCGACCGGTCTCCTTTCCCAGGCGGCACCCGCGTTTTCCTGATACTTGAAAGGCCCGTTAAAACTGGCGGCGACGGCGGACATGTTGAACGCGCAGATAGCCGAGCCTGCAATGCCGTTACTGTGACGGAGGAAAAAAAGAATTCCATTTAATGCCGGTTTCTTCTTCGAGAGATCGCAGCTTCCGCGCATCCGAAAAAGCATTCCGTTGTAATCGAGCGATAAAGAACGTTAAGACGAAGGAATTAGCAATCGTGCATAACTCTATAATTAAAGATAAATGGCTCAATGATGTAAATTTCTACGTAAATATGCTAATTCAGGAAACCTAAGAAGTCATATAAAATATAAATAAAACTGCGATTTTTCAATTTTCTTAAATATTTAATTGCTTAATTAAGATTAATCAATATTGCTGTAAATCTCTCTTTCATAATAAATAATGAATTGTATGCGTAAATCAATTTAAGCCAATAACGAAGTAACATCTGCGTCGCGTATCGCATAATCAATTTGTCATTTACCGTCTCTTGCGTCCATCTGGGATTGTGAACAGACATAAACACAGACGATAATTAATACGCCTTCGAATTAATCGGACCACTGAACGATACTCACATGGGAGTCGTGAACGTCGCGTAAATGATTCCCTCCTCCGGATGATAGGCAGCGCCTTGGATTTCATCATAATAGAATGGGAACTCGCCGGGGAGCGAACAATTCAAGCGAGCCTTACTGAAAGTCGTCCATACGTCTTTCAACATGATCTGTCCACCTCGGTCGTTTTTACAGACCCTCGCTATCCTCGAGTATATTTTCTGCAGCCATACATTATGATGTATTAAACTTTGGCGAGTACACATTTTAATGGTATAAAAGACAATGCGATATCGCGCTTCATTGCACAATCAAAAGTCAACGAGACATTTGAAACATCAATACTTGACTCGTTGACTTTTGACGTTTGCAGAACGGCATCGTGAGCGAATTAATCTACCACGTTAAAACGGCAAATTCAGCCTCGCGCTCGATCGTGATCGAGGTATGATCGCGCGCAACCGGATGCAGAGTGTTTCATTAGAGCCATCCCTAGGCGGCAATTTGTGCGGCGATAGGTTGAGAAAATGATAAACATCGCGCGAACTAAGATCATGTCGGGGATGATGATTTTTCTGCCGCGTGAGAGAGGAAGATCAGCGTCGCGCGTCGCTCGTTTCGACCAACACCGTAAACGGCTAATTATACGTCTGACGCAAGTCAGAAGAGACGAGATCGCTAATCGCGCGAATGGCTCTTCTCGCTCTCCGTGTTCCGTGTATGATGGAAGACGCGCGTTCGCGCGCGCGTCACGGCGAATTACTCCGCGGCATCGATCCTTACCTTGCCGCAGTTGATGTATTCCACGGCGGATTCGCGAAATAGAAAGTACACGTGATCCTCCGTCTCGAAGCTGCCGACGAACTGCGGGTCGTTCAGCCACCTAAAAGGACAACGCGAAGTTAGAGAGAACGGGACTCCGGGCGCGATAAATATCGCGAGGCGATAAGTGAGACCGACAATCTTGCAACGCGGTTATTACGATAAAATTAATCTTGTTGGTTTTTCGATATAACTGTAAAAAGAATTTCGTAAGAATTTCATGGAAAGAGAGAAATATTAAAACAGGCTGCAACAAGTTGAGTGTAAAGTCATAGAGAATTCGAACGCTTGCACTAGTGCGCACTAAGGCTTGTTTATAATCTATTCTTATATTTAAAGTCGCTTAAATACACATTTAAAAACTTTTTAGCCAATAAAACAATCTATATGGATGCTGTAAAAATCATTTTATAATTTAAGATGATCTGTAACTATAACAATTGATTAAGAACAAGCCTTAGTGCGCACTCAGTGTGCACTAGTGCAAGCGCCCGAATTCGCTATTAGTGACATTTTTCGGGACTGATCAGCTGGACGAAGCAACTCGTGCTCTCTCTTCCTGCGAACATACTTGGAGTCGTATTGTCGCGTCCTCAGGTTCGGGGAGGCCAGTGTCCTGTAGATCGCGGGATCGGCTCCGGAGAAATCGGTGGGTGCACCGGCGAAGAGCCCGCCGGATGGACCTCTCGAGAGAAGTGCCGTGACGTTCGCATGCGGCGAGTACGGGCACATGGCCACGCCCGACATCTCGCTGGTCACGCTCGTTATATTCTCGATCTGTGATCATAATTGCCACTGTATAGAGAACTATCGCCGGCGTTCGAGCGGGGGGCGTGACCTCATAGCCGTTCCAAATTGGGCGTTACACGGCTAATGACGACGATAATCTGTTCATCGACGAATCGCAACGGGGGAAAACAGGCGTTAGGAACTCTCGTTAATTGTGAACGAGATTCCCCGACTCTCGCCTGGTCCCGATCGGACAGACTACTTTTCGGGGAACGTACCTCTCGCCACGCGCACCACGGGCTGAATGCGTAAGTGCCGCAGGTGAAGAGGCTCTTGCCGTTGCTGAGGAGCACCTTGACGTAATTACGACAATCCTCGACGCTCTGTCCCTTATTCTGACACGTGTTGACCTTGTCCTCCGGCGCGGACCAGGAGGCGTGCTCCAGGTCCGTCAGCGACGTCAGCGTCAAGCGGTATAAATTATCCCTGAAAAGACACGCTTTATTTACATTTTCGTCGGCGTGTGCTGCTCTTCACGCGTCATTAAACGTGTGTCCTGCATAAAGGCCGGACGCTATTAACCCATTAAAGCCCACTGTCGCATGTCGTTGCAGCGACTGTCTCCACTTGTCGCTTCTGCGACATTGTTTGCCGGTAATGTCGTTCAAAGCAAACACTCTTCAGTATTCTACGATCGATGAGATAAATTGATTTCAGATCTCTCGAAAAAATCGGAACCGAAGCTTCTCGAACGCACAGATATCGGAGAATTATGAGTTTTATTGAGATCATAAATAGGTTTTCGTGATCTGGAGAATCAACGTTCGCGCAACCTTAGATGGATTTCATTAAAAAGGAATGTTTCATTCAAAGTTGCGCAACCGAGAACGCGATATAAAACGCGTATCTCAATTTTAAATCGAGGAAGAATAACCGTGACGAGTGACAGTGACGGGAGACGAGTAACGACGATAGCTTCCTTTATGCGATATCACGTTCAACGAGGTCGCCATAAGCCACTTAGAGTACCTCGCTGAACGCAGTCTTGCCTATCGTTTTCTCTTCGAAATATCCGCGCGATCGTCGATGCCGATATTCATGAATTCTTTAACGACGTGGTTGATTATGCTACTCAGCTACTCCAATTATCCGCTAATAAACATGTGTTTTACATGTCTATAAATGAATGTTTATAAGCTGTCGATATCACACATCACCTCTCATATGTATTAATACGACTTAAGAAAAATTTTCCATGTTAAGTGTGTCGCGATACATTTCAACATTTATCGAAGAAATAGGTGATTTATTGGTGTCAGCGTAAAACAGCTAGATTGAAAGTAAAGTTAATTAAATGATTCTCTTCGTCTAGTCTTTAACATTCAATTAATTGCGAGAGATAGAAAATTACATATTAATAGATTTAAATCTAAGGATATAATAACTTAATGCTTCTCACATGCGAGAACAGATCATGAAAGCCTTCGTAAAAAGATGCGAATGAGAGAAAAATCGCCCGTGAGTCAAGTTATAACTGACGCGAGAACTGCAAGATTAATGATTTATGAGAGGACGGTTGAGGTCTGAGGATATCGTCCTACGGAGAGCCGATCGGAAAGCTGATGGTTTCCCGTGAAACAAACGTGCGCGCGGCTACCTTCCGAGGAATGCGACCGCTTGCGAAAGGTGACGTGACGAGGTGCCCGGTATCTCGAGATAAAAAACCTCTGAGAGAGAAGCGTCACTTGCCGTGCGTTTCATTCCGCAAAGCGTTACGGCCGCGTCTTTCTCGCGGCCGATCTCGAGGCGCTCGTATATGAGACACTTCGTGGCAGTCACGAACGTGTACTTGGGTTTGACAGCGGCTTCGAGGAGCCCTCGAAAACTCCTCGGACGACATTCCACGGCAGCCCACTTGACTTCAATGCGACGTGTACTCACGCATACGTACGCGCGAGTGCGTACGGCCGCGCGGCGCTTCGCCACTGAGTACGCGGGAGATCGAGCGATCGAGCGAGATCGCTCGGTGCACCCGTTCTCCTCCAACACATAATCAGTAGGTTGGACATTCCTTACCGTATATTATCAAGGATTTTCGATCTAATCGAGAAATTTTGGGTGGATGTAATGGTCAGTGAGAATATGTGAGATTTTCGATACGTTATATTATTATTCGACAGAATGTCGCATTTAGAAAAGCTTGGTTTACACAAAAATTTTTCAAAGCTTAAATTATGTCAACGTTATCACGTACAATCATGCTTCAACATTGTAACTAACGCGATTGGCAAAATGATAGGTTTGTACCCTGCGATTTTTATCTACCGCGACGAAAGCGGAAGTAAAACTCGTGTACGCACAAACGAACGGCATTGGCAAACTTGATGGTGAGAAAACCGCCGGAAGACAGCGATCGACAGTCGCCTCGAGAAGCTCGATAAATAAATTATCATCGGCTTGTAAATAACGCGCAGAGATATGGTCCACGCGTGATCGTCCGCCTTGTCTCTTCTCGGCAAGGAGACCGACGACCACGACTACGACGATCGAACAGGAAGTACAGACGGCGGTCGAAGTGGCCGCAGATAACCAGTAGATAACTCGATACTCTCCTATGTCCCTTTAAGTAGCGGCTTGCGCGTTTTCTTTTTCTCCACTCCGCGGCGGTGACCATCGCGATACATATAAATGAAAGCAGCGTGCGATCACGATGGCAATTCCGCTGCTCCGTAACGAAAAAAGATAGGCCTTCAAAGTAGGATGAATTATTATCATCGCGACTATCAAAATTTGATTTCAATCACAGGATGTTAAAACCGAAGATTTCTGCTGGATGCGAGAATTTTGAAACATCGCGTATAATTACAAGATTTACATTTATAATTTAATTAAAAGCTGAGCATTAATTTTAATTGCCTTAAAAGACAAGTTTTCGTTTCTTCTATAAAAATCGACTCGCTTGCTTTCAAACAAACTTCTCGCTTTCTAACGTCACCAGAAGCTGGAGAAGTGCACGTTCTTCAAGAGACACCGCTTTCGCACGCATGTATCGCGTACAAATACAAATGCCCGTACACTTCTTCATTAGACTGCTCGATAATTGCACGCTCGATACTCTGCATAGACCTTTTGTCAAATCGATAAACTCGGTTTATTCATGATTGCCGTGCCGCAACTTGCAATCCACCGCGTCCATAGACCCGACACTGCACATGTATAAACGTCGTCCGTGCTGCATGCATTCTGCTTGATGCTCCGGGGGACTGCGGTCCCGCGGCATTCATTGGACCTTTCTATCAATCCTATTCAGCCGCTGGGTTTAATAGTCTCGATCTGCCGCACCGCGCCTGCAATACGGAGTTGGCCCGCACTCTTCCTTTCACCAAGAGGTACTTCGGAAATTTGATTTATCGTTGACTATTTGGCATTCAACTTTGAATATATACATATACATTATATATTATCAAAATCATATATACGTTGTCATGTATAAGCCAAGATATTATCGGAAAAGCTTATTTAAGTTTAAGTAAAGGTTAAATTTATATAATCTATATAGTCGCATATCCTTGTAACTTAATTCTTGAGAAAGCTCGTAATTTTTAATCGCCGAACACCGAAATCATCGGCAGCCTGATATTTTAGTTAACGATGACTGTTTTCGATTGACACGAGAAGAATACGGAAAATCTTGCAGTATCCTGCATACCGATCCATATTCCGCGGTGCGAAACCTTTTTCCTTCCTTGCACCGGCTGCGCGAGAACGGCGGCGGCGACGACGACGGAACTCGCAGCGAAGCATAAACGGCGCCTACGTGGGCGCCCGCGTCGCAGCACTGCGTGATAGTTCGAGCAGGTAATTATTATTTAAGTGGGATACACGAGAGCGCGCGGGCAGGGCACTGGTCGTGAATGCCAATTAATAAGCCGATACACGGCACGTATCCCACCGGATCGCCGCGCCGGTCTATTTGTATCGGCAAAACCTACGTGCGTATGGACCCTAGCGCACTCAAACCCGCCGAAGGGATATCGCTATTTCTCGAACGTCTCGGGCGAGACACGACAACCGCAAGGCCGTCGGGCGCGACACGGGTGAATTATGCCACGTGAGGAAAAGAAGCCGGAGTCTTTCAAAATCGAACGGGGGATAAAGATAAGAATTGCGGTCTCGATAAAACAAAGTCACGCCTGCAAAACCGCGATCTTTCATTCATTCGCTTGGAGAAGAATTTTCGTTAGAACGGAGGAGTGTTATGACGTCGTCATGATTGATCTTCCTATTGAAGATACGGCATGACCTCTGGGTTACTTATTCACTACATTCGCATATAATTTATAATAATCTTTCTCTTCTTCTAAAAATAGAATTCTTCCAATAGAATTCCTTGAGCACTTAACCGCTGCGTGGCCTTTCTGTCAGATTTTTATCGAGCGGTAGATCGCGATCGATTTTATATCTCGTTGCTTGTATCACGTGCAACGGGACTCGCGCGAGACCCAATTTTACGGTAACGGCGCGGCTGGATATCGGGAATTTTTACCGGCGTCAATCAACGTCTTTCATATTTTCTTGTTAGAGCATGGGCCCGTGTGCGAAGTAGGCGGGCAGCAAAGCGAACCCGATGTTACTGTCGTCGCGTGACACGTTGAAACACCTCGATCGCCAGGAACGTAACGAGATACGAGCCGGCATTGTCATACGCGCCGTTTATTCCGAGATTGGCGCACGTCGAGTTTTGCAATATAAATGCATTTAAATGCAATACAGGTATAAGTGATTCTCGTGTACCTATCTCGACGAGAGATTCGCAAAGTTTGATTTATATACCGCTCGCAAAATAAATGACTGGCGCATTAGTCGTCGTGCGAAAGTCACGTTATCTTCGTCAAAGAAGAAACGATAAAATTAAAAAAATAAATAACATGAAAAGCTTCTTTGTATCTTTTTCTAGTTTAATGAGGCAGAAAATGTACATGCTATACAGTACAATTGTGCAAAAGGTTCAGTTGACACTCTTAAGATCATTCTTAATGCAAAAGAAAAAAAAAGTAAATTTTTTTCGCATTCGAACGGCGCGTCCTCCTAACTTGATGTGCCCAATTCGAAAAAGGAGTTTCATCGTCGATCCAGTCCCACGGATAAGTGAGCCGTGAGCCGTAAGTAGGTACGCTCTGTACGACGTAAACGTTGTTTATTGGCCGAGTGGCCACATTGAAACAGATTACTTCCTGCTCAGTGGACAAATACCCCTTTGGCTCCTGCCCCCTTCCTTTCCCGTCGTGGACGAACGCGATGATGACTGTGCCATTGTGCCGCGCTGTACGCGGATCCTCCTTGTTGCGCGACTGTAATTCGCGTCTCGCGCCTTGAGAAAACTATGAGTGACAGTTGCGGTTCGTTGTATCGTCGCATAATTTGCTCATTACGAGTCTCGCTCAGTGCGAGGCTGGAGGACATGCGCGCTCCTGCGACGATTAACTTCGAGCGCGCTCGCCGAATCGATTTTCCCGCGTGTGCCCTCGTTTCGCTCCTGTCAATCCCGCGTTCCATTTGAGGCCTCCCGCGGTAACGAAAAAAATCTCGTTTCATCGTGAAATACTTAAATTTATGCCATGCAATTTGAATCATGTAATAAACAAATTAAAGTAAACGAATTTTTTATCTGTCAGGTATACATTGGGTTTCATAAATCGATAAGAAATATATCGCCATGTAAATTGTAAATGTGAGACACAAAAGTCTATTAATGTGAAACACCGTATACGTAAGAAATTCTCGTTTCGCTTTAATTTTATAAATATTAAACATCGTATTTTGTTCTACTTATATCATAATTAATGTCTACTATATTCCTGCGTGTATCTATGTGTGCTTGTGTAAAGAGTTGTTAACGCGCTGCTCGAACGGCGTGTATTCGGCGACTCGAAATCGGGTTAATTTAACTTGT
Organism: Temnothorax curvispinosus; assembly: GCF_003070985.1. NCBI lineage: Eukaryota > Metazoa > Arthropoda > Insecta > Hymenoptera > Formicidae > Temnothorax > Temnothorax curvispinosus. Next base: position 1,762,977 of record NW_020211278.1, on the reverse strand, counting down.
GTACTTTCCAACGTGTACACATGCGATACAAGTTAAGGATGCTGTAGACCAGTCTGTCGCATAAATCTCAACTCGATTCGACAAAATGCTAATTGCCGACGTATACACTGTCGCGATAAAATCGCCCGCGTACCCGTAAGTGCGCCGAACGCTCGAAATATTATGCGATAAATAACCGGATAATAAAGCGGTTTCCACTTTTAGCCACGTTCGTAAAATATCGACGCAACTCGAGACCGCCTAGTAATGTCCAACCCCATCTTCGATAGAACGATTTCGTCCGAGGCACTTAATTTACATTACGGTCCGCGTTAATTAACGCGGGATACTTTCACTTTTTCGTTTCGCAATGTTCCTCAAACCGTTGAAAGGACCGTTAAAATGGTGCACCGTGACGAAGGGGATGAAACTTGATCCGCGTAACACCGTTTTCCGAGAATAATCTACGATTATCTCTTTCGATCTGTCTTACATAATATTATATTATAAAGTGATTGCTTACGTGAGAGAATTGCCAATTAATATTAATAGAATTGTACCCGTGAGGAACGAAAATTATGTGATCAATGCGTGAAAATATAGCGGAACGGTAACGTATTATTATTATACACCATATACATTAAAGTGCAAAATTGCGGCCAAGGCTCCAAGGCTCATTATTAAAGATTGATACGATCGACCAAGACTTTGGGTAAGATTAAACTTTAACTCAAGCGTGCAAATTATTAAAGCTGTTGATCGAAAGCACTCATTGTGTCGAAAGTCTTTAGAAATTTCACACAGACATCAAACTTCATATACACCAGGAAGAAAGGCAAGTCCATCGCGCGCGCATCCTGTAGGATTCTGGTGAGCCGCGAAGAATGCGAAATTGTGATCAAAGTTAACTAACATTCTGTTAGAAAGGTACGTCACTGTAGAATCGTTCCAGATACAGAGACGACTCAGAGATAAACGTAATTATTTACGATGGGGATAGATGCCCGCGTTGTCGCGCGTTGTCCACGCGTGTAAATCCCTTTTCTTTTTATCGCACGATTCCACGAGGGAAAGAAAAGCCCTCTCGAGAACCACCGACGGTACGCCGGCCGATCCATCGATACGCCTCTCTATTACCTGTCAGCGACCGAGAGGCCGCCGCTCGATAAGCTTCGGGATCGAGTGACGTCATGGTTGGTGCACACGGGAATTAAGTAGGAATGCAAATCGTGGCGCCGAGCGAGCGAGCGAGCGAGCGGAGTGCGGAGTCGCGCCGCGCGTTCAGGACAAACGACCGCGGCAAGAGCGAGTGCATGCACGCACGCACGCATGAACGTATGCACGCCCGCACGCGCACCGCGCACTTGTATTCGATCGCGTGAACTTATAGCGAGCACGATCGAAGGGAACGTGTCGGAGGGAACGAGCTAGAAACGTGCGCAATTATGCGGCGAGTGAATGGGATTGAAGGGCGAGTTGAATTCGAAACGTATGGAATAACTTCGTTTACCTGTCCGAATTTCGCTCAGGCATCTATGCCTCCGTGCAACGACTTCTTTCTTACGTAAACATATGATTTTAATGAATAATTGGAATCTCTCGGTTTATATTTACATTTAATTTCCATCATTCTCGGACTCGTGGTCTCGAGATCCTTGGGAGCGAGCTGACTCGGAAGGAGCCTGGTGCTGGTTTTCTCACGCTCGTGTTATGTCAGTTCGATGCATATTTTCTCTCATCGAATTCTGCAGTCCTTTCCGGAGAAGGCCTTTGAGTTGCACCTCGGTGATATCTAACTCGACCGGGCTCTATCCGTGGGTCGGCATTACGGCCCACGATTACACATGCCGCCGGGCCCCGCGTATGCGGATAGAACGCGATATTCTCACTGATCGAACGATCTGAGCGTGAGTTTCACCTGGTAAATCGGACGAGCGTTATCAGCAGGATTCAACGAGCGGTTCACCGCACTCTTGGGATACCGCCCGCGCGCGAGAGATCGCGTGCATTAAAATTCCGTGAAATATTCGACGATATATTACGCTACCGAGGAATATTTCACGGGTATACAGGGACATTTAATCATATACGCGAGGGACGCGTATACACGCTGAATATAACTTTCTATATAATCCACGTGATATTTCACATTTTACACGAAAGTGTTGTTATATATGATATCTTGTTAAATATTATTTTTAAACTGTATGTACTACTGACAGTGATTTAGCGACACGATTATCATAAGAAACATGCGAGTTTAAGATCAATTATTTTAACATTACTATTCTATAAATATTATAGATCTAAAAGGGACGTGTATAAAAAACACAACAGTAATGTGACATAACAGAGTCTGTTTGTCGAAACCCTCGTTATTTTGTTCTTGATGAGAGAAGAATTGCGGCCTTTTTCCATTATCCTGCTTGTTCTGTAAAAGTTTCAGGGAGAGGTAATGTGCGGTATAATATTGAGCTGCTCTCGTTCTTACGCAAGTCCGCTCTCTTCGGCCCGAAGGACAAGTACAAAATTGGACGTCCGACGTCCGACTCGGGGGCTGGAGAACCCGCTCGCGGGTCCAGGCACCGGCACGGTAATCCTACCAATCGCAGACGTTCAATGTTTGCCGAGGGCCCGCGGACAGGAGGTCGTGCCTCCTTTTCTTCATCGTGGAGGAGTTAACAACAGCATCCGAGACGGGATCTCTCGCGATGCGAAACACGTCGGCGAAACACGAAGGTGCACCCGACGAGCGGCGCGCTCGACGAGTTTCTTCGTGACGCGTCGCCGGCCGGCATACGCCTCGTGGAATAATAAATTCTATCGCCATATTTTTTTTTTCTCTATAGAGACGAGATGACTCGTGCGACGAGAACGAGGCGCTCGCTCGTCCGCGCACATCGCTCGTGATCTCGAATCTATTATTTCGTCGCGTTGTAAACGTGAACGGCGTCGCAACAACCGTCGTTATCTGTCCTCTTTGTCCTCCGTGCCCTCGATTATCCGTACTCCCTCTTGTTTGGAAGCGGCTCGGCGCGAGTGTATACTGACGTTGCACGGCCGTTTTTCCCGAGGAGGAAAAAGTGGACGCCGGCCGGGATAAAGAGCGGGACGACGCGACGTCTTCCGCCGCGTTCGCGAATCTCTCTCCGGAGCGCGATCTCTGCTCCGAAAAGACGGCGGAAAAAGCTAAATGACACGCGCGCTCTTCCGTGCCGCTTTAATGAGTAGAATATCTTTCACATCGCGGATGTGACCGTTTATCGTTAAACGAGGTCGCCGCTCCTTCGAACAATAAAGTTTCATTCTTTCCAGTGGTGCGGTGGTAGCCCGCAATACTTCTTCGTGACTAACGAAAGGATAATTAAGCTCGGTATGCCGCTACAAATCGATTCCGCGCGAAAGAGTTGCAGTGAAACGAACATTATCTCTTGGGATTGTAGAATGGAAAATCGGAATGCCATGTGAAAGCAAACGTGTCTCTGTTTTGTTAATAATAAAGAACATGTCTAGTTTAAACAAGAAGTGTGTTTTATCAAACTGGAGAAATGGGAACAAGAGATTTTACAAATTTCTTATCTCAAGAATCTCAGTATAGCTTATAATTTTTAATATAACGCTCGATTTTTTTATATTGCGGGCATAAATACTTTCGCAGAGAACACGTTCTGAAATTATAATCGTGGCAAGCGCGTGGCAAGAATATCTCAATCTCGCTGAGAAAGTTTCCGTTCAAGAACATCGCTCTCATGTTTTCTTCAATATAGGATTAATTCGCGCGGAAGCTAGAGACCTATCTATTATGCATCGAAGGTGATTCACAGGCGCTCGACTTTTACTCGATGCTTCAGGTGCTCTTTTGCTGGACACGCCACGCTCGTTGAGCCTCTCGCTTCCAGCTGACCGCGGGGAGCGGACAATATCGCGTTGTATCACAATTGATCAACGCAATCGAGCTAAATTGTAATGTTTCACGCCCGGTTTTTCGTCACGTTGCGCGCATTACATAAACATTACGCGCATTCTGCGCGTGTAAGCGGAGATATACGGCCGACGGGGCTGTCGGCGGACAAGCGAGAGAGCTATTGCGTATACGCGCAGGACACGCTGGCGCCGACTGTGACATTCTCCACTTTCCATCCCTGTGCCTTGGTCCCCCGTCGGTCCTCCTTCACCTTCCTTTTCCTACCGCTCACAACCTTCCCAGACCACCTCGGAAACGGCGTGCTCGAAAAATCGCAACCTGTAATTATTATGCTCGAGCCGTGACGGGGCAACGTCTCTGTTATTCCCGTTGCAGCTTGTGCGTCTTCGCGAATTGGCAGAAATTGCCGCTTTTACCTCGTCCTAAATTTGGCGACTTGCCTAAAAAAGTGAATCCAGACGTCGCGGTCGATCGGCATAAAAAATACGGCAAAAGATTGTACAAAAGCTCAAAAATATATTTTTTTTTATGGCACGTTATTTAAAAGATCATAATATAAAGAGAAATCATGATAAGAGACACGTGTGATGTGTGATGTTTACACAAATTTTAAGAGTGTAAGGCACAGAAACACACTTCAGCTGTAGACAAGCGCGCGCAAATTCAGGCAATATTAAATTTTACGCGACTGTCTACAGAAAGAAAATACCGTATATCTTGATTTTATTGAAGTAGGAACACGGTATCAACCGCCACGGTCACCATCAGTTACCTTATAAATATTCAGACCTCATATCATCGCTTATTCACAACCTTCGCGACGCACATATTCGAAAGTATGTAAGCCCGTTATCGAAGATTTCTACGTCTCCAAGTGTAGTAATGTTCGCGTTCGCGTCGAATAATAAAAGGACGACATGTGCAGCGGCATGCTGCATGCGGCCGAAGGCTGCCGACGCGACGGACGCGACGCACCAAAATCAGGTTCCGTAGGCGTAACGGTAGGCCGCTGCGCTCGATCTCTCGCGACAACCTGCACCGGTGGACACGTCGATCGACACGGCCCTATAAATAAGGCCGCTTATTTGCTACAAGATAAATCTCCCGGTAACGATTTGTCACGGCGCGGCGCGGCGCGCGCGTGGCTGCGAAATACGCGCGAAAATCTTTCGCGGAAACGACTTTCCGAAATCGACGACGTGTCGGTCGGCCGCGGCCGTGGTGAAATCGTTTCGTCACCGTTCCCGAGAAGACAAGTCTGAATTGATGATGGAAATTAATTGGTCAACCATTCCAGAGATAAATGTTTGATTAATATATTAATGAGATATTTTTGTTCGATAATTATTCCATTGCGATGACTCATTAGCAGAAATTTCTAGTTAACAAAATCTGTAGGTTGTAAAAATGCAAAATTTAATTTAAAAAAAAGCGCAAAAATAATATTTACATATGTATAGGATGTAAAAAAAGGTTCATTCCATTAAAATCTTCTTTTAGATAAAAAAAGGAAATGTTATAGGTAAAAGAGAAGGTTTAGAAAGTCGAAAATTTCGTGTATGTAACGTGCGCATTTAAAAATGAAAGTAAATAATGTTAAATGTAAGAAGACAGTCTAAAATCTATCTAGAGATAAGTGTACTTCTTGTGCGTGTGCGTGGATTCTATAGTAGGACGAAGGAATTCGCTAAATCGTGAGGGAAAAATGCTCGAGAGAATGTTTCTCTTCGCAGCGTGTGTCGATATGAAAACGACAGATAGAGAGAACCGGCGATATGAAGAGTCGGGATAGGTTTCACGTGCCTCGCACACTTCGAGCAACATCGTAAATACGATACGACCACGTTGGCGGCGACGTATGAAATTCCTAACACCTGCGGCCGACTGTCGCGAGTAATCTCACGCACGTAAACCCAAAAACTTTTATTCACGTCACGTCATATATCCAGCCGCCGTCGTTTTAACCGGGCAAAACAAGAAGTTTACGCGGCAGAAATAATTTCTCTCTGTATGAGAAACCTTTGGTGAGAAACCACTGCGTTACGAGCCGCGATGACATCCGCATAAGGCTGTCATATATCACTTTCGTCATCCTCAAGAAAAGGCTTGGAAGTCAAATAAATAAATAAATAGAGTGTAGAGAGTAAAGCACGCATGCTATTTAGAAAGTTTGATAGAAGTATGAACATGATGCGTAATAGCAGTAGATAATATATTCACTGCGATTCGAGTGAGAATATAAAAAATGTCAGAGCCTGTCATTTCTTCGAGTCTCAAGTTTCTATAATAGTAGTCGAAACGATGCATATATTGATAAGTAAACCTTAAATTTTTATTTTTTATTTTTTATTTTAGAGAAATAATGTTTGAAACTAATTAATTATTAAAATTAGAAGGAAAATTAGAGAAAAAAAATATCTACAAACTTGAAAACAGTTTTATATTTTTCTGTGCTCGGCACTTTGCTGGAAACCGCACGAAAGCTGCTATACGTGGGCAGCGGCTAATAACTGACGTTCTATTAATAGAAGGCGTACGGGGGCGTATTCCCTTTTCCACGGATCGATCGACCGATCGATCGATCGTTCGTTCGTTCGACCCAGGCCCGGTCTGATCTCGCGACACTCGTGTTGTGCGTGCACGTATGCACGATCGTATTACCTCGCGTGGGTGGATCGCATTTTTCGTGATCAGCATCGACTGAGCGTCGTACACAACGTTAATAATGCCGATAACGCTAATTTTAGCTTCATTGATCAACTCGACTGTCATCTTACAATCCAATCGTGGCAGGTCGGTGATTATTTTAATTTTACGTCCTCTGCTGGATCTCAGAAATTTCCAATATTTTTTGAAAATTGAAATCTCAGATTAAAATTCGGTATAATGTGTCATTTGCATGCAATTAAATCATGTTGTTATACTTCGCGTATTATACTAAAAAAATGAGTAGAGAATCAAGAGAAAAAGTATCAACGTCCTCGATTAAATTCGAAGAGAAGCAGAGCGCTTCGAGTTTTGCGTTTTTGTCGTCAGAAGTGCCCACTTAACTTATTGTCAATCGCGAGATATAGATAAGGTCGACCAGTCCGGAGGGACCAGTCGTCCAAGTATCCTTCCGATACATCTTGATATCTCGGAGTTAAGCTCGCGGGCACGGAGGAGTTCGAACGTGACGTACTTCGAAGCACCGAAGTCCGAAAGCGCAATCTCGCGGAAACGATATCTTTCTTCGCGCGTCTTCTTAGACAAAGGCTCGCCTATCGAGAGAATCGTGCTCGTCGGTCACTCTCTGTTTCGCTAATTGGCGCTCCTACGTAAACAGGTTCTCGATCGCTCGCGAGACGGCGAAATTACGTCGCTGTCGTTTTCCCAATCTCGGGCCACTCGTCACTCGTTAAAACGCCGTATACAAATATGTATATACAAATATTATTAATGATAGACGGGTTAGGACGCGATTTCGTGGGACAGGTAATCGCCTACTTGATATGCGCGCCACTCGACGCGCCCGTTCCCTTTTTTTTTGCGTTTTCTATTTCTCTTTTTTTTCTCTTCGAATATATCGAACGTTATTTCCTGCTTCTAATGAGGCTTATCGACTATAGAGAAAGTACCGCAAAAAAGTTTCCACCGACCCTGGAAGCGCCGTTGGTTTCGCCTACGCGAGAGACTGTAATTTGTATATCACATATAAGTCGTTCCGAACATAGTTTCGTACGAGAACGAACCCGTACTTTAACGCGTTGTAACGAGCGTGAGCGCGACCGGCGGGTACGTTTCGTGCCCGCGCCATTCTCGATTCTACCGTGAGTAAATGAATCGCGCGAAACACGATTTGCTTAAGCGCGAGCACGTACCGCACCGGCAATGATTTTCAGAGGCAATTTCATCGTCGTAATTCCCTCGCCGCCTCATCGTAAATCCGATATTCCACGTAGCGCGTAATTTAATCAGATATGTAATACGTCATATCGCAAAATCGGCAATCACGAGATCCATCTGTTATTTCTCAATATCGCGATATCATATCGCGTGCATTATATATTTCGTCGGTTAAGATCTTGAACGTATGCCAAGGAATAAAATGTAGCATGTTTCGAAGACAAGACAACACATGCAGCAAAGAGCGTGGCATATCGTTATTTATTTTAAAATTGTCACGCGATAATTTCGACGACTCGCGGAAGTTTGCTGCGGCCCTGAGATAAACGTAAGGTCATCGAATAGTAAAGGTGCGATAACGCAGTTAAGTAAGAAGATTACGAAATTCGTCGCAGCAATTAGTCCTGGCAATTTGAGTGGCATTGCGCGAGGTTGCCACGGTCATGTAATGCTTATGCGCGTGAGTCGGCGATTCGGCTTTTTCGGTATGATTCCCGGTTAATGAGCGGCACGTAGGCGAGCGACCGACTTCGTTACGAAGCTCAGCCGTTCGCCGATGTAAAAAGCGTCAACGAGAGGCGCGCCGTTATTTTTTCCCCTCGTTCCTTTCGTGAATCACGTCGCGAGACGAGGGGATAAAACCGAGCCGACTCGTCTGGCGCAGGCAGGTCGTGAAAATGGATCGGCGCCTCTCGGGGAGACCGCCGTATGTCAGCCAATTTGGCGGGTCGCCAGGACATCTCTGCTGGAAACTGTCGCGGATGAAGGGATCCAGCGCCGTTTACCGCCTTCCACGGGTCGTATTGCGTCTGCAATGTGACGTCGTCAAAGAGCGTGTCGTCGTCCTATAACGCGATTCGCGAAATCGTTCGCCTTTATTTATATTCGATGCTCCGCGTTTATTCTCAGTCTTCGTGTGAAAAGATCAGATCGAAAAGTTTCTCGACTCGAGTCGAGTTTTTTATTGCTGCTTCCAAGGGAATTCTTTTCGTAATGCATTTGCAAAATATGTTATTGCGAATCCGATAAACCTCGTCATCGTTTCCTCGCTACTTTATTAATACAGAATAATTTAACATAGAAATTGGCTATATGCTTTTTTTCTAAGTTTGATGCTAAAGAAGGACAGCTCTTAAAATGTCGGTGAAACTAATCCTATAAGTAGAGCAGATAAGCTTTGGAATAATTAGAATGTTCTGATCATTAGAAGACGACTATGAGATTTGACGTTGCTGATACAAGTTTCAAACTTGTCTGAAGAACAACATGCGTAGAAATCGACAGGCTTCATTAGTTTCTGATATGTCAGTCCGAAGCGTTAAATCGTGATTATTGCGCCAAAATGTGACACTCGTGCGTGATCGAACTTTTTTATCATATGATTGAGAGATAATATTTATCAAAGCCAGTAGGTCGAGAATATTTTCTCATTACATTCTGATCTCAAAACGCTTTCTACAAACTCGTTATTATCGAAAAGACTATTAGTGATATAGTTACTCCTATCGGATTGAGAACTTGTTTTAACATCGGCAATTTTCGTAGCAGTTATGATTTCACGAAAGAACTTTCAGCAAGTTTGTTAACAATTTGTTATTGTTGTATCAAGATTTAAACGTGCAATTTCGAGAGCATTTTATAAATTATTTTGACCTAGTTTTCCATTTTTTCAATTTATCTTCGAATATTAAATAAAATTAAATGTTTCTTTATTTAAATCAAATATTATTTCTAGTAATATACTATCCATTTAATTTTACACATTACAATTGTATACATTTTTAATTCTGTATAATTTCATCAGAACCCATATTGTTTATATCCAGTTAAAGTAACTGAAGAGTATAACTTTGTGCAAGTATTTTCGTAATTTTTTAAATTAAGTGACGTTAATGTGTGACAACAGTTGTTCTGGAAACGAGTGGATTAACACGGTAATTGAAGACAAGCTTGCGGCGAAAATACGTACCGTGCTCCGACAACGACTTGCTGCCGCGCCACATCGAAAAGCAGCTGAGAATAAGTCGTGACCCCTTCTTGTCGAAATATCCTGGTCTCTGCTAAATCTGCAACACATAACAAGGCACGAGTTATTCAAGTGAGCTCGAGGATATTGCAGAGAAATGCGAAGACTTTATTAAATACACCTTAACTCGGTGCGCAAATTGCACCAGGTTCTTATCAAAAATTAATCCAGATATTCCATTTCCTTCATTCTCTTTTTCACATAAAATATTTTATTCTGTCAAATAAAAATCAAGGAAACAATGAAGATAGGAATTATAGAAGCAACTATAATAGTGCCTTTATAGCCTTTCGATCTTCAACCTGGGAGGTGAGAAACCGGTACGCGGCAGGTGCGAAAAGTCGGCATGAGGTGTCATAATTACCGAATCGAGCGTGTCGAAAGCGACGCTTTCTTTTTCCTCCCATATGTTTATCGGTAGCAACTCATAATTCAACCTAGGCCAACGTGACCTAGACACAAGCGCCGCCGGAATTTTTCTTAGAAGACCCTCCAGGCATCGACAAAACTCAGCATCGTTCACGATATTTCGAATCGACAACACGAATTGTCAATAATTAGAAACTTCGAGGAAACGCGTGGTGGTAATGATTGTTTACCGCGGCACTTTGTAAAGTTATTTAATTATTTGTAAATACCTTCATCAAAAAATTCTTTTCATTTACTTCCTCTAATTAATGGATACCAATATCTTGCGGCAATCTTATGTATATGTAATAAATACAATTAAAATGTATTAAATTTTTAATAATATATTACCTCAAAATATAAGTGATTAGAGTGAATGGATGTATTATTCTCTTCGCGATTATTTCGACTACAATAGCAGAGCTAACGAATGTATCGCATGAAAGCGGGATAACAGAAGACGTATATTTTTTAAAAAGTTCTGGACCATTGTCAAGCACGTGCGAAGAGGAGTCCTCGAAACAGGGACCACCCTGCGCGACGACAACTGGCAATTTGTAGAGATTTACCGCGATTCGGCTTTATATATATATATTTTTTTTTCATTGGCACCGTGCAAGTCGGGTGGGGAAGAGGCGATTTTACGTCCCGCAATGTCACGCCATAATATTCTATACACGCCTCTCACATACGCGCGCAACACACACATTTAAGTACGTGTACTATCAAGGCATAACGATCGACTTACAAGACTGCCTCGTAAAGCAGGCTTCGATCTTCGTGCCGGAGAGAAGAGAGGCAAAGGGCAAGGCAAAATATGGAGGATACTGAGAGAAGGAAGAGTCGCGAAGAGCATACCGGGCATTCTTCTTTTGCTTAACGATCCCAAAGGATTCTACCTCTTGCCAACAGTTTGCTTCCTTGTTTTCTTAGCGTCTTCATGTCTTCCTTGCCTCCTCTTACGTCTTTAATTCTCTGCTCACGTTATTTTCATTCGTGCTAGCCACACCTTACATATTTATCCTTACGATTTTGCAATCGATTTTTTTAGATAGAAGTGTGGGAGTAACGTAAAATGTAATAGATTTTATGGGGAACTTCATTCCAACTCTATCGGCACTTTTTTTTTTAATTGTTCTAATAAATCTTACTTTTATAATAATAAATTTCTCCGTTAGCAAAAACATATTAACGGTTTATTTTGTAACAACGGCTTGAAGTTTAACATTTCAAAAATATTTCCTTAGACTAAAAATAATTTTAGATAGACAAGGTATTAGCATCTTGCGTTATTTCAAACGTCATAATTTTGTGCCATTATTCAGTTATTAAATAAATAATAAAACAATTCTCTTAGTCGCTTTGCGACGTGGAACAACTATAGTGTTAGATATCAATTGCTCGACGCGCATCATTTACGACGAGCACCGACGCTCGTCAATCTTTCAGGAGCGACTTCCACGATCCTCGAGACCCGCTGGCTGGCGCAGGTAGCGTTCACTCCGCTTTATCAATTTTCCGTCACGCGCTGGCGGGGATAATACGCTCCGGGTCGAAATTGCATTGAGGATGGAGCGTGGTCGTGCCGTGCCGCGTTTACCTTGTACTACCTCTCGAAGAGATACCGCACACTACCTTAAAGTGATCCTGCGTACGTCCCGCCACGCTACCGCGGATGCGGACCACCGGGCCGGCTATGTTAATACGGATAATTGCGTTACGCGAGACCCCCCCCTTGCTTGCCCTCTTTGCCACCGCAATCGCGCACCACGTGTGCGGGCAGGGACGCAATTCGTCATATATAATTTCGTTCCATGACAACGTGCGAGCGAAATTGCCATGTTTGATTATTATTAACATGTAAATAAAAAAAAATTAAAGGTGTTTCAAAAGCGATAATCGATGTAAAATTATTAATATGTAAATAAAGAAGATTAAAGATGATTTAAAAGCAATAATCGATGTAAAATTATTTTCCATTGCACGAATATGTAAAATAGGAAATGTTTCCTTTAAAATATAATATTTTCATTCTTTTTATACTTACATGACGGTAAAGTATAGATATTGTGTTGTGTAAAAATCTCTGTACAACAGAAAGAGTCACATATTCATTCGTGATTATAAAGAGTTGACAAATCCAGCATTGACAAATGAACAAAAATGTATTAAATACGTATACTATGCGGTTTTTTTTCTCTCAGCATTCTGCATATTTACTGAATGCATATACCTTTAAATCTTTTACTGGCAATACAAAAATGAAAGCGAGAGAACGAGAACTTTACTAATAAGACGAAACACGAACGAGGGCGAAGAATGAGATTAACGTATGTACTTGGCCGACTTGGACTTTATAATAACCATTAAAGATTAAGGACGCATGAATATTCCGCTCCTGGAATACTTCTCTGTGAATAATAATTAAAACTTACGCATCGCTAATGAAGGCCGTAAAAACTAATTGCGCCGATCGCCACGCCTTATACGATTCACTTAATTTTGCCTCTGATGGCGACGGGCGGATTTAAACGTCGGCATTCGATGCTCCGTGCGCTCGTAGAGCACGTGCTGTTCCGAGGAAGCCGAGGCACTAATTCCAGATCCGCGAAAGATCTCCGACGATGACGGAGAGATTACGCGAAAAATACAAGTTGCCGCAAAGCGGCAGGGTTGTGACGATAAATCGCGTCGGATCTGATAAGGCTCCCTCGCTAGAGGAAATGCGTGCCTGCACGCATACGCGCTTGTAAACGCCGTCGGTGGGCGGCGGGGAAGAGTCCTTTGCGCACATAGCTTTTACCAAGTGCGCCCGTGCGCGTACGCAATTTCGTGCATGCGCGATGCATCTAATTACTCACTCGGTCAGAGATCAAAGACGAGTCACGCGCGTATTAACGTATACGTTAGAGTATGCCGACTTCAAAGGACGACATAATAGCGTTCTCCGGACGCTCGTCGTACAAGGGGCTGCCGAGAGGCGTTCTACTTTAAATTTCACGGGTTTCTCTCTGTGTACCTATTCGCCATTTGTCGGTATTCTGTAACGCTTTCCGCAGCATAGCCGTCCAAATAGATTAGTCTGTTTTCTATCTAAATCGAATCGAATCTGTATGAGATCGATCGCGACGAGCTTGGGTGGTCGGTAAGAGCTTCAACAACTGGGGAAATAGATGCATAACCGTTAAAACATTGAGTGAAGTTTGCTGATCGGTGGAATGTTAATATTAATTGGTCCTTTCCGTTATTTAGCTCCAATACACGGCTTGCGTCAGCGAGCTGACCTTTTTATAAAACGTGATGATGCACAACTCCGGACAAATCGATTACGCCTGCCGCCTGCCGTAACGACCCGGGAAGATTAGATAAAGGAAGAGGGCCGCTCGTGAGAGCAACAATGTAAATGACACGCTATTTTTAACACTCTGCAGTAAAAATAGCACACAATGAGAATTATTAGCATTTCCCTATCTGTGGAACGTCACATGTCTAGTTCTCGTCACGAGCAGTTGCGAGTTAGAAAAAAATGCTTAGATTTAAAAAAAATAGGCGAATAGGAAGTTTAACCGTATAGTAACCTCTTCATTACATTTAAAAAAGTATAATATATATTAATAATGCTTTTTTATTAATGCCTATTTATTATATCACAAAGAGTCGCGATTTATGCATTCATATATAGGAAACATGACGTTTTATTTCAGATATAAGATGAGGAATAAAAGGCGTTCTTTTTGCTGTGATTAATATTAAAATATACAAAATCAAGCCTCGCGTAAAAAGCGGTACGATTAAAAACATTCCCTTGCAAATCTCATTAGTTTCAACGAATTCTCCTAAATGGAATTGTGAGTATCAGGATCCTCTCGTCATGCCGAAAGTTTAATAAAATTTATGGTACCGGCAGGATTATAACACACGCCAGTCACACACCGGCCCGTTAAATCCCCTTGGCGAGAGACAATTTGCCCGACGTAGATGGATCGCATCACGAAGGATTTGTTCTTTTATATATCGCTTCCTCGTAATAAATCCTTTAATTTTAATGAATCTTCTTAAATAAGATATACTCCACGCTGTATCGGGGAGCTTCACGAAAATTTATAGCGACTTAGAGGGTTAGTCAGCCGATTGTGTCCCATTCCAGCGAATCTCTCCTTCATATGGGACAATCTTGACGTAGGTGACGTAGATGGATCGTCGCGTCGCGAGAAATCATCATCGCGTGCGCATTATCAGATCGCCACGTGATGCGAGCACGAAGCCGCGCGTTTCCCCATTGTCCATGGGGATGGCGGGCACGGACAATGACCGTTTAGCCGCACTTGGCTCCGGCCACGTGGGTGGCTCGACTTTGTCCGGCGATAATCCGCGTCAATTCCCTCCTTTAGTCCTCCCTCATCCTTTCCGTCGACGCTCTTTTTCTCTCCTTCTCGGATATCCGCGAAATTGCTCTCTGCAAATAAGGACGCGTCGATAGTCTGGTTTTACTCGCTCTTGCATAATGATTTCGCGCGTGCAACCGTACACCTCGAAGTCCTCGAACCCTTCGTCTTCGTTTGCCGTCAGCTTCCTTCTCTCTTCTACCTCGTAAACTCTTTTTTTTTTGCCCTCGCGTTCGCCAACTTCACGCCGACGGAGGAACACGTGGGTGGTTCACAAGTAACCGATAATTTTCGAAATTGACCGTGGAGAGGCGGCGAAATGTGAAATCGTCGTAGCCGTAAGCTTGACTATACGATTTCGCGAGTAAAGCGTGTTGCGGCGAAAAAAGGAGTGATAACCGGAGAAAGAAGAGAAAAAATTTTAGGGGAGAGAAAGAGAGAGAGGAAGAAGTTCTCAATTACTTTCTCTCAGGAGCAAGAGAAAATATTTTTCTTGTCGAAATATCTCTTAACCGCAATACGGCTGTATAATCACGATGTCCATATGAAAATCCTAACTATGCAAGCGATCGCGAAGTTCAGCTCGGACGGTGGCTGTACGTAATGCCCCGTATACTCCATTTAGCTGCGAACGAGCTGCCAGCAGTTTTACGATCATCTGTAATAAATTAGATGATTAACGAAGCGAGGTGCTGAAATTTACGATCGACGGTCGCGCTCGTAAAAATTGGCCGATATCGCGCCACCGCCGTCGTCACCGCCGCGCCGCCGCCGTCGCTGGATTCCGCGTCGAGAGCTCAGAAAACCGCCGGCGGCTGTAATCCGTTGATCCCGATACATCCGATTTGCATCGCCTAACTACGGGGCGGATACGACCTACGGTGATATCGCGCCTGTAAGTAAGTTCTAATCGACGCGCG
The DNA here is from genome assembly GCF_003070985.1 of Temnothorax curvispinosus. NCBI lineage: Eukaryota > Metazoa > Arthropoda > Insecta > Hymenoptera > Formicidae > Temnothorax > Temnothorax curvispinosus. Next base: position 1,747,449 of record NW_020211278.1, on the reverse strand, counting down.
ATATTGTGCGGTTGTGGCGCTACGCGACACTAAGTGTAGGAGAACGACAAGGAGAAGGCGTGTTCCGCAAAGAAAAGGCCATCGTACGCCTATACGTGCGTGCGTGCATGTACCTAACGTACGCACGCCTCGCGCTTATCTCCGTCGAGAGATAAACGCCAGCCTTAATCACACGCAAGATAAGGTGCGACAGTGTTTACTCGAGCGTTGGCTCCTTACGTCTTTGCATTTACAACGCGACGTCTTTTCACGAGAAACTCATCTCTCGTTGTGCCTTATCTCCGCTTCTCGAAAGAGTGACGGACGGATTACCGGTCGCGCACGCTGCGACTTAATCTCGGCGCTGTATAAAAGCATCTCTATCATCTCAATAACTCTCTGCTAAGTCAGAATTTCATTTTTCGCAAAATTAACGTTAAACGGGTCGTTTGATTTTTATCTCCCGTGATCTCCCAACCTTTAAATCTTTGCGTCGCGGTATATTCGCTAAATGTAAGATATTCGGCAGATATTTGTGCGAGAATATAAAAGGTGCGAGATGCATCATGAATGAACTCATATATGCTCTGTATGAAAAATTCCATTTTGCGAACCTGAAATTTTCTCTGCACGTCACGTGGACATGCAGAGTGCACGTTTCGCTACCTCCAATATACGAGATAATCGTATCACGTCTGAATTTCCCGTCCGTCCATATGGCTCAATCTCCGGCAGCGAGGAAAGCGAATCGTAAGATCGCCCTCTTAGGAGGGAGAGAGGGGGGAGGGGGAGGAGAGCATCGTCTTCTCGACGTGCCAGCTTTCTAAACGACCGCTTCCGCATATTCGAGAGGAGCGGCCCAATAAAATCATCCTCGATCGATAATTTCTTCAATATCCTTATTCCAGTCTTTAAACGATCTCGTCACGTCTTTCGTAGCATCTGCTAAGATATCGTAAACTTTAGCTTTCATAAAAACAAGTCTTAATCTGCAACACGACATAATGAAGTCGTGCCAATCGTTATACACAATCAAGAGAACGTATCTTCAAATTTAAATTATTATAATCAAGAGAACACATCCTTCAAATTTAATATATAAAATATAAAATTGTACTCTTTTATTTCTAATAATAATGCAGCAAATGCCCTTATTGTTTTCTGGAGTTTTTTCGTTTCACCGTTAAAGTTATTTTGTGATCTTTTAAAGATCCTCAAAATTATATTATTTAGAGTTTCTCCCAATAAAGAATGCATTGCCAAGTTTTAATTTGTTTTGACATTTATACGAGATGTTTGAAGATAGATTAATATAATACTTTCTCACTAAGAACTCATTTATTATAAGAGATTTTTATAAAGGAAAACATAAACAACACACGACATGAATGAAAGATGCAGATACTCGGACACTTCTGGTCCTGCTGAGATTATTCTCGTGGCGATTTATTAAGCCCGCCGGTTCTCGCTCGAGACGGCTCAAGGTCGCATCGCGTTTGATGAAAATGCGAATAACACTCGTAGAAAACGCGCCCGTTATCCCCCTTTAATCTCTTTTCTAAAGCGATGCGTGAGTTATGCCAGTCGGTCTCGTCTGTGATGTGGTATCTACCTACCCAAGAACGACGGAGGCAGTCGAAGATTTGGTCGTCTGGCTGTCTAAACTACTCTAAATCTTCTTGAGATTCGAAGCACCATGGAGGCGAAGCGGTTCGGGTTTTTTTTATACAGCAAAACTGTGAGTGCCGCGTTATGACGTAGGTAATCCGTGTTTTGAAAAGTCGTAAAAGACGTTTACCGCACTGGAAATAGTCAAGTTATTAACCGCGTGAATGGAGTCTTTAAAGACTCGAATCTAGTCTCGCGCTATATTATACATATAAAATACAATATAAATCAGAGCAATATATGTTCATAAAAGTTTGATCCGCATTAGTGGATAACTATAATGACTTCTTATTAGTTCTTATCTTGATCCTCAGTAATAATCCCCGCTGCTATGTCATTCTTTTTGTTTTCTGATTCCGCGATGAAGAAGAAAAGACGCATACTTCGACTTTCTTTTCCTATTTTTGTACCGTTACTTCATTTATCGCCGTTTTCGAATTTATTTGCGATATACACGCAAGAAAAGTGTCTCTAAAAGTATTTTCTTCCTAATATTCTCCTAAAACATTCTTTCAAATTTTAACGACGTTTTAAGAAATAAGTCTTCAGCGGGTATCAATATATCAACATTCGCTTAAGACCTCGCGTACGTTCAATAAATTTTCGTTGAATCCATTATCATTATACTTACAAGCGATTTCATATGCATGATCTTATGCGCGTAACTCTGATCAGACTTATGTATCTCGCGAGTTTCTCGGCGCGGCGCGTTTCAGATATTCTTCCCGAGCCGCTTTTCTCGATGGACTTCAATTATCTTGCGCAGCCTTCGAGATTGTCCGATATCGCGATCTGCGATTCAGAAGCGGCAAGGCCGTCCTGGGGAGCTGGCGCATCGTAGAATCGCATCAGTGCATTAGCCCTCGTCGTCCCTCCATTGCTCGCCTCAACCGCGCTCCTTTTCCCGATGCGCTCGCGCACACGCATGAACGAGAAACACGGGAGGAGAGAGAAGCGGAGAGACACCCTTATACGTTCGCGATGGTCACGAAGCAGATCGTGCATCGTCGTCCGTCTATTTCTTCTTCTTCTCCTCCTTCTTCTTCGTCTTCTTTTCGCGGAGAGTCGATTCCGCAAAAGCAACTCCACGCATTTCCACGTACTGACGTACGCGACGTATGTGTTCATACGGTATACGAGGAAAGATGTCCCACGCACACACGTTCATCGTAGGAACTTATACTTTTATAAGCGAATACGTGTGGGACGAGGGAGAGCCCCAGTTAGCATAACCTGATCTCGAAGGCCCCTCCGGTATCTTCCGTCCTGTTCCTCTTCTTCCACGACTTCCCCTCCTATTCTGTTCGTCCCGCGGCCTGAGCAAAGAGAGATAATGGAAGACAGAACACGGAGGAGAGAGGGATCAGAGATTGATGGCCGGGTAATGGAGCTACTATTCGTTCATTTTTGCAAAGAAAAAAAAAGCCCATACGAGTCACGGACGAAAGAAACGGGCTAGAGAAAACGGTCCATCGGTAGTCGGCCTCCACACGACGGTGTTCTGCATTAACGAGTCCTTGGCTGTGCTCGCATAATCGCGAGGAGAAAAAAACGCACTGCACCAGCGTGAAGTGTGCGTGCCACGTAAATGGCTTGTTTCCGGTCTTTCATCTAAAGTGAGCGAGCGGTGTTACGGACTAAACAAATACAGTTTACGTGCGTTTTCTTACACATAATAACAGGAAAGAAATTATAATTGATGTATGTTGTTATCTAAACAATTAACTATAATTGAATTATCTAGAATCACACATCTTTCCTTCTTTCTTTTTTTCCATTTCTTTAAAGAATAGTGTTAAAATTAAAGATAATAATAATACCTTCCACTTCTTTTTTTTCCAAAATACAGTTTGAAAATTACATCTTTAAGTAATGATAAAAATTAATTTATCGGCACATACATATAGTTCGCATCCGTAATGTAAATAAACAATGCCACTTTGTAGAGGAATAATTTATATCCAATTTATTTCGCAATCCTGAACCAGGATATTGCCACCATCTTTCTTGCGTGTGCCGGAACACATCGTATACAGAAACGTCGTTTATGTCGTATTTTACGTGATTTTCGCAACTTTTCTTCTTCGCCGAGGGGAGGCTGGACGTCTAATCGACATTTTTCCACGCAATTGCGAAAATAATGAGGCGCTTCGGCCATGCCGAAGCAAAAACAGAGTCCTCGTCTTTACGATCGGAATCGTCGATCGGCGATCTTCGATCTGCGGGGAAACGGCGGGGTCTTATTGTGCAGGCCACAGATGAAAATGCCGTTCGGTTTCTCGGAACGTGAGTGCGGTGGGATAAGAAGAGGTAACGACAGCGGCGACGACGACGACTGCAATAACTGCGGTTGCGACGGAGCGCTCGTGAAAGAAAAGAGAAAAGGAGACCGAGAATGAGGATGACGACGAGGACGCGGAGACGAAGGGGAAAACGAGAAAGGCGGTAGAGAGACGCAATGAGAAAAAGTGGAAAGCCGATGAGCGCAGAGAACTCGTCCGCGGGATAGCGAATTAGATAAGAAATATGTACGTGAATTAACGCGCTCTCGTCAATCGCTCCGAGAGGATCATTGACCGATTAAATTCTTCGTAACTCCGCGATCCTAGAACGAAACAAAATTCCAAATTCCGGCACGTACTGCCTTTCGCGACAGTTTAAGGAGAGGGACGGAACTCACATCGATATCTCTCATATTTTATACTTGAATGAATGAAAAGATATCTAGAAATATCGTATAGGAACCCCGTACCTGCGATGCAAGCTTCCTTGAAAGACCCAAGTTAATGGGATGCAGCTTCGTGAAAGATGAGTCGTCATTAATTTCATTCATCTTTATGCCGCCGTCGTTTCCCCGATCGAGGATCCTCGATGGAAGGTCGATAGAGGCGCGCATCACCGGCGAATGCATATGCGGTTGAACAAAACGTACCTCCCAGGATGAAGACGAGGCGTACGTATTCGCATATTCATAAAGCGAGCCTCTCGCCGCGATCATGATCATTGTGCCGCGATATCTTTGCGACGTCCGTCGGCGAATTCCAAGATCTCACTCGCGGGATTGTAATTATGGGCGAAATCTACCACCTCCGGTCTCCCTTTCCTCGACCCCCTGCCTCTCTCTGTCTCTCCCCGATTATATTCTACCTTCTTTTCTTCTTTCCTTTTTCTCTTTCTTCATTCGGCGTGCCGCTACGCATTGCGTGACGCGTGTGTACTTTGTGCGCGATGCTGCGCTCACAATCAGTGGCCGCGTTCTCTTTCTCTCTTACCTCTCCTTCCCTCATTCGGAGGATGCGTGACGCTAATGGACGCCTTTCACGGATCTCGCGTCACCCGCAATCGCGGTTCGCGAGAAATTATTTCTCGCCGTGCCGCGATCTTTTCACAAACGAGCGCAGCGCAGCGGGTAAAGTCTCTCGCCCCGGCAGTAAAGAGGGATTCCGCGAGACGACGTGGGAAAGGCGCCGCGTCGTTCCTTATCGCTACCTCCTCGTGCGATCCACATTAATCCACCCGCATCACGCTCATAAACGCTTTTCGGTGTTTGCTTATCCTCGGTGACGGAGATTGCATTGATTCGGTCATTTATGCCGCGAGGCATTCATATCGTTAGTTTTATCATTATATTCGGAAAGTACGTAAATGTTAAATTTTGCTCGAAGAAGAATGTAATGAGTGGGATTGAGACACGTCGTGTTTCGCCTTCAAATTTTCCGTTGTTCCCCGACGGTTCGTGACGGTAATGAGCTTTTACGGTCATACGTAATTCTCATGGAACTTGGCGCGGTCGAGGGCTTCCCATATAATTCCCAGGATTAAACCGCGGAACGTTTCTTGTCTGCGTTCGGATCGCCAGAAGCGGCAAAAGTAACCGCGGCGTAGAGCGCGCGATCGATCGGTCTCTTCCAGGTTAATGTTTTTCTCCGAACATCCACCGGGGAGTGCTAATCCAGAGGCGGATCAGGTCGAATCACTTCGGTCTTAATTTCGCGGCTTAACGAGACAGAATCCTGCATCGTAATTCCTATCGGAACAGGTGGCGAATCTGTTCACGGTGAGGAGATTTTATCGGATAACTTCTGATTGGTTAGGAAGCGAATGAAGGAGCAAAGAAATCGAGATTGAGAAGCGATTAGAATCTACACGCCATTAATTCGATGCAAGAACCCGGAGACGTTTCGACTCGCACGATCCGGTTGTGATATAAACCCGAGGTTTTATCAAATTAAATATTTCTTCTTTCACGTTATATAATGCGCAATGGACAATTTATAAAATGAAAAGGTTCTCTCCAAGCCACTCGTATCGAAATATCTCGCGAACGAATAAGTTCTCGATTAGTCATCAATTATGTACCTTTTCTCGTGGAACGCTATTAAATATCGTCGCCGATCGATTCGAGTATTTGAACGCGCGTTTACAATCGTACGATAATTGGCAGTCCATCTTTCCGTAGTTCGACCGAAGCAAAGCGCGGGGAGATTTCTTAGTGGTCGTATCTTCGCTGACTTGGACGCGGCATTCCATTCTGTCAGATTCAAGTTGAGTTCTTTTCGTCGGTCCATACAAGGACGATACCTCGTCGACGCATTGTTCGCGGATATATCGCTTTTCGTTCCACACGTTCGAGCTCACTCCGCACCGCGGGGTGCGCGTCCCACTCTGAAAACGCGGCTGATATTTCTGAGATACAAGTCGGCGAACGTCTTTTAAATCAATAATTCGTGTCGTAAACTTAATTGAGGGATCTTTTAATAGCGCGCTGCGGCGCGCAGTCGCGAATTACGACCATCGCGTCGATCGCGCATAAATATTTCTTCGGAAAACGTATGCATAGAAAACATATGCATTTCAATTCCCCGCACATCAACACAGTTACGGACGGGAATGGGATACTTTCGTTATTGATCCAGGATATATGGATCAAGGAGATAAAATTACTAAACGTAAAATAAGTTTTAAGAAAGAGTAGACGTTTTTACACATACACTGAGAAAAAATATTGTTAATCCCAAGAAATATTTAGTTCAATACGTTCAACTAAACATTTTAGTTAGTTAACTAAATATTGGTTGTTTCAACAATTTATTTCGTTTCTTTAATCAAGAATTAATTAATTCAACTAATGTTTAGTTAACTAACTAAAATGTTTAGTTGAACGTATCGGACTAAATATTTCTTGGGATTGACAAATTTTTTTCTCAGTGTAACAACATATATTACTTCAAGAGTAAATTTACGAAAAAAACCGTCATGAACTATTTTGTGTCTCGGTCTAGTATGGAAAACATTTTAAATATCAAAAAGGAAAAGAGACGAGTTCTAAGAGCCACTTCGACCAAGCTCTGATTAACTTAATCGTTGATTAGTCCATTGGAAATGGACCAATCACATTTTCTCATTAAGCAAATTGGCAAATGCGATTGGTCATTTCCCATGGACTAATCAACGATTAAGTTAATCAGAGCTTGGTCGAAGTGTTAAAGTGCCTTATTCTATTCGATTTCTGATATTTAATTTTTTATAAAGTTGAAAATCGTCCGCCGAATTGAAACTTTTATTCCCTCTTCAATTTTCGATTGTTTTGAATGAACGGTGCATTGAACCGGTGCGGGCGCTTGATGTTTCGAACAGTCAAAACGCAAGTGCGATGCGTGATACAGCGTCTGCCAGAAACCACGGGGGTCTTCGACCTCTCTTCGCGCGCACGCCGCACGCCCGAAGAATGCATCGCACGTACGCGGCTTGTTCTTGCGCGTAGGTAGCACACGCGGCTCCTTACTAGAGAACCGCCGGTTGCCAACTCGTAAACTTACTGGACCATTCGAACGTTGCCCCGTACGATACGACGGTGGACAGGTATCAGAATGAGGGAGAGCGTAACCTTCTTCCTGGGAACGCAAAAGGAAGCTCGTCCTCGCGATCCATAAATGTAGAAATCGTCGTACGATACCGCGCGACTTCTGTCCCAATGTTATCTCTTATCATGTATTATTAGACATACGCAAGAGAGCGGCGGAGGGCGCTTTATCAAATCGTGCTGAAAATGCGCTAATTGTAAATTAACGCCGGAGTCGAGAATCATTAGCGTTTGTACGCTCCACCACTCGCGGCTAATTAAAGGATTTTTATACGCGCGATCTTTTCTGATCTAGATTAGTATATTTTATGTCGCATTATAGCATGTCACGTGAGGTTCAGTAATTGCGAATTAATATACAACACGAGATTTATTAGCGAACATGTCTACGACCACTCGCAAATTTGCCACCTTATCTGTCTGTGTAATATCCACTCAGCATGAATACGAATATACGAGCGCACTTAACACGTTTCAGCTTACTTCCGTCGAATAGACAAGCCGGGAACCAGATTACGCACAGCAATTAATTAAGTGGCGTAATTGGTTGCAGCACAGAGTCGGTCGTGATACGCGGCGTCTTTTTTCTTCATCGGTCGTCAGCCGCTTCAAAGTCTGTGACGTCTCCAAAGTAAGTTGATTCTCGAAAGCAAACGTTGCTTACGAAGGCAAGTCTTTGATTAAGTTCTAGACACAAATAATAAATCAGTCCGCTTTAATTTTTTAAATAATAACGAAATTTAATCCAAGAATCTCTTCATCGTTAAAAATAACGTTATGTAAAATTACGGAGTTATAGTATTAGAAGACATTTATTCTGTCTTCTTTCCTTACGCATACGCAAACGTTTCCAAAAATCCAAAAAATTTATTTAACAGCTTTTGTTTCAATATGACACCTATAAAAAAATTATGAAAACTGGATGACTTATTTCGTATATATAAGATTTCATTAACTCAATGCTACGGTTATAGAAAACGACGTTTCACGGTAATTAGAAACACCGATAACCGTTGACACAGTCCGTAATATCGCAGCTAGTTATCGACAGCGGCGGGGAAATTGCGTATTCGCGACGGGGGGAAGAAAAAAATCGCTGCCAGGCGCCACTTTGGTCGCGCATGAATATTTGCGAATATATAAATAACGCTGTCGTTTTGCACGGGTCAGCGCTGATCGGAAATCAATCTAAAGATAGATCGCGGTTGGCTGAAAATAGAGCCAGAAATTTATGTAGTACCAAAGCACGGACAGATTCTGTCTACTGGTTTACGCTCGACGCCTCGATCGGTAGATAAACGTCGAGGTTGTTGGCAGCGCACGCCGGTTCTCCCAGGAAAACGTGATGAATGTTTTCATGCGTCGGCGAGTCTCAACATTTCTATCTTTATTTTTTACAACCGCGCGCGTGGCCGTTCGTTAGCGGCGTTTTCATTTCGAAGCTCGTTAGGCTAAGAAACTAAGTTCTAACTGGACTAAGAATTGCAATTCGGGGCCCTTTGTCGATCTCGTGATCGCCAAATCGCAAAGAGGTTATATTTATTGATAGATATATAAATAGTTGATCGATCGATATGTTATATTACGGATCAATCGCTTGTCGAATAGGTCGATTAAATAATACGCAAGAAGGTAGGGACAACTGCAGTCAGCTGCAACTTCATACTTGCTACCGGCAACGAATCATTTATGGAGAGAAAGCGACGAAGATTAACGAGAAAAAATTACATCGTCTTGCATTTGTGTACAGCTATGTACATTAAATGGAAAGATAAATAAAAATCTCTTTACTGTAACTTTTTTAGTATACTTATTTACCCCGTTGTCGTTAATTGTAAGAGATCTATGTATAACAGTTGCAATGATAATAAATGACGAACGTTATTCGCATTTATTTATGGATGTTTTTACTGTCCAATCACATTACCTATTATTTAAGAAAATTAAAAACCGCTATTGTAATTAACGTCTAATGTTTCACATCAGTAAGAAAGGAAAAATAAAATTTGAACATTATCTCTACACAACGATAGTCTCACTTCCGACATATTGCATCCATCTTTTTGCAAGAAAATATACATACAAGTCGATCGGAGCTGACTAAGGGAAAAATCCGCGAAGGGGAACAAGAGCAGAACGTTGTATACCAGCGAGAGTGAATAAAAAATTGCAGCGAGCGCGTGCGTTCGCGCGCATAAAGCAGTAAATGGGACGCTCGTTAATTTTACGAGCGCGCAGGTTTGCAATGATTGTGACGCTATCAATACGAGGGAGAAATTTATAGCAGCATATTCCCGAGACCTATCAGTTCGGTGGCCGACTATCTCGCAGAAATGAAAAGAAAGAAAATGGGAGGAGAAACGAAAAGAAAAAAAAATCTCTCGATCTTCCGAGTTTGCAGTACTGTGTGCAACTCTTAATTTTGCGTTCTGAGCGAGAAGAAAAATAGATAAAAAACCAAACGGTGAATTATGGATGAATTTATTTTCACGGAAATAAAATTTCACTTTTCACTATCCGTAACGAGTAAATCGCTCCACAATTTGACGTTTATAAAATATTCGTAAAATATTTCTGCTTTTATTGACCGCATAGTTTCCAATCTGTCGTTTTTCCATACGTTGGCACAAAATTACCGTTTGCTTTTCATGTAAATATCGGGATACTTATCTGATATTCAAACGCTTTAAGAGCATGAGCTTCAAATTAACGGAGATTACGCGTTTAATATGTACATACGTGAAAATTTTTAATACACGCGATAAGCTAATGCAACATTCTGTTACGTGCCCTCTTCGTCTCTCCGGTTTTTTTCCGAATTGGCGAGGAAGCGCGGCTGTAATCGCGCGTCTGGTATTAACTCGGAACCCGTTGGAGATAAAGTTATTAAGGAGCGTAATGATGGCGTGACAGCTCGGTAATTAAATAAAAACCTGGTTAATATATTATACTCGCTTGCGTTTGCGTGCGCGCTTGCTTGTCGCACCTTCAGCCTGCCTTTCTTGTACGTCGTATCGATGTTGTACGACGATGCTTTCGATTCCCACGATTTAATAGGAAAAGCATGCACACGTTGCGGCCTGTTACCCGCCATTCGCCGCCGATGTTGTTGTGTCGCTTCTTAATCGGATGACTTATAGATAGTGGAGCAAATCATGCCATCGGCGCAACGATGCGCATCTCATATAACGTGTATGCGTTTATACACGTACCTGTACATAAAACATTATAAAATACATAAATCTGTAATAAAAGCGCACGATATAATCTGTAATTTCTCGTCTGAATGAAGGAAAGAAGAGAAAGAATACACTCATGATCTTCTCTAATGACCCTCAAATTTAAGTAAAGTAAAGACTCAATAAGTAAGGTCTTCCCTTTTACAAGTTCGTAATCACGAATTATAGCCGACGACCTCGGAAGCGTCGATTATCAGCGTCTTAATTGCCGTGTGCTGCTTCTCCACGTGTTTCATTGATTTTCTCGATGCGCCTAGCCCGTTCGATCCGCGAGCTGAGACCGAAAAGTGCAATCGCAGATGCGTCGTGTGTGCGTGCATGTTCTCGCATTTCGCTCGCGTAATTACGGTAAACAGGCCCCGCGTGATTATCTTTCCTCTCTACAGCGCATCGTGGTCACGTATCGCAACAATTGCGATCTAGGTTTTACTAGCTGCAATGCGATCGACGCTTCGATGATCCCGATCACGATACTGTAATACCGCAGCGCGTAAGCTCCAAACGTGCGTGGGTTACGTTTAAGCGGATTAAGGTATATTATTCGTTAAGGCTGCGTGCAAACGAACGGCGAGCGTGAAATTGAGTTTATTTAAAACTTTCTCTCCGGCGTGCGCTGCCATATCGAACGTGAATCGAACGTTAATCAATATTCGGTTCGTCCTCACTGCGACACATGTCATCTTCTCGATTTTAAAAGGGAAATCGTTTCGCATTCACTGCTCGTTCGCTCTATATTTTAAATTTTATTTTAAAATCAAAAACGTGAGGTTTACATTTACGGGGCCAATTAATACACCAATCGTAAAATTTTTTATACAGATATGTATAAAATTGCGATCTGAAGTAGCGCGACTAAAAAAAATCGTCGTACAAAACTTGAAATAGTATTACAACATTATTGTAAGATAATTAAATTCGCGCGCGGAAGACAATATCGCAAAATTCGAGAGATAATTTATTAGTAAGGAAGATAATTGGCAATCTATGCTCCAACACGCAATCTGCTCGTTAATTTATTCTGACCGCTTAACTGACTGTTTTTTATTTGATCAATATTATTAGATACGGAGATCTTTTTAAAAGAGTACCACGATAATCTATCTTGGTCACGAGTGTAGACAGTTAAGAATGATTAATTACGATATACAACGGGAGCCACGCTGAGGAAACCCTAAAAAGTAGCGCGCACGGTTACACACGCACAAAAGCGTAAGCTCGAAACCGCATGTTCCCCATTATTACGTGTGCAATCTTCGCCACGCATTTACTACGACGTGCTACTATGACAAAGCAGCACTTCTGTCGCCTCGACGACGTAATTGAATAGGCTAATTGCTGTGGCGCGTTAACGTTTGTGCCGAGAACCACTGCGGGCTTCTGAGAACAAGAACAGTGAGGAGTGGTATCAACTGGGCAGAAAGGAAACCGAGGACCGTAAGGACGAAGGGGAGCAGGGAGGAGACGGGCGTAATCACGAAACGATAGTCAAGTACGAGCAAGAAGAACGGCCGAGAGAACGGTCGTCTAAGATGCACACAGCCCCACCGGAGTCTCGGTGATCGTGCAGGCAAGCGGCTTCCAGTCCGGAGATCTCCTTACCCGGTAGAATAAGATCGGTTCTCGTTAACCGCGGGCGAGTTGCCGTCGACCTCGCTATTGGAAATTTAACGATGGTTGAACGCTCAGGTAGATGAAAGGCGCTCGGTAATATTCGCCGAGTTTTGAAATTCAATTTACGAGCGGAACCGTAGCGGCCAAGTCTATTTGGATCGTTTCATCTCTGTAGGCTAACTTTGTTAAAACTTTAATACGCTATACGTACCGTGTACGAGAAACGAGAGCTGAATCGGCATCGGGGGTCTTGTTTACAAATGGTCGAGGTGTTCAAAGTGATCTAAATCGCTTCCGCATTGACCAAACGGAAAAATCGAAAAGGCAAAAAAGAGAAATGCGGGACTAGTCAAAGATATCTTATTTCGCATGATATGAAATATAACTCTCATCATCCGCTAGGTGACGGAATGTAAGAACATATTCATGGAAATGTCTCGATTTTCATAAGAATGGGCCGTATCTCCTTCACCCCATTTGGCCCTATACTCGTTTCGGCGACTCGGACGTAAATCTTCCTTCCCCTCGAGTGATCGCGAGGGAAGCGAGTGAGAGAAGTATCAAGTATTACATATGTACTACACTCCGTCACCTCGTTCCACTACCGTGAGAGAAATCGGCGCGGTCGACGTTTCGGATATCAGCGCGCCTTGCAGATTTCGCGACCTTGGCGCCGTCGTTTATGAGATCGTTAACGGCCAGATACGCGCCCGGCGATCATTACGGTTTTACGACGAAGTCAGCGTGCTCGATTGCACCTTATTATTAGCGACGCGCGTTAATCGAGCCCTCGGCCGTAAAAATTTTCGGATATGTCCACGGCTCTCTCGATCGACGCGTCAAACTTTCTCCGAGATTCGCACGTGGCGTAATGATACCTCGTATGAAGATATTTACAGTTCAAACCGGTATCGTCAATTCGCGGTGATCAGCGATGATTTTCGTCTAAAATGCAATTTCTTGAATAAATTAATAACGGATATACGGATAGCTTCTTTATCCGTGAATATCGAGTGTTTTTCTTATAAATTCATTAAGGAGTTAGAAATTCAAAGAAGACTAAGCCATGTTTAAGAATAACAAATTACCCGGTGCATTTTAATAAAGCACCAGCTGCTAATTTAAAAGCGTCGTATAATCCAGAAAGCGTCAATGCGGAGGAAAGAAATAAAAGAGTGCACTTTTACAAGAGTAATAAAGAGCCGTCTCGGTTAAAGGCGGAGTATCGCTTGCTTCAAAATACAATGTAATTAATTAGGCGCTTCAAAGTACGTGATGGTTTCTTCCCTTAACAGGACGCTGCTTGCTAACACGAGAAGACCATATTATCCAGACTCTTATAAGCGCCTCTACAAAAAAGGGGTGTATAAAAGAGTACATGCAGATATAAAAGAATAAATGGGTGCGCTCGTAATATGCATACACGCGTGTGCAGGAAAATGGATGAGAAAACAGACGAGGGCAGTAGAGAATGAGCGATAACCAACTCTCTCCAAAGGGATCTGGCTCCACTTGTGGTTCGGCCGCGACATAATGCTCTTACAGCATAGGAACGACCATGGGGTGCCACGCGCAGAGGCCTCCTATTGCACTCACCATGCAAAAACCGCCCGGGAACGATTTATTGCGGTCGAGAGATGTTGCTCTTGCGCGTCTTAAGACGAAATTAAATCGCGTAGGCGGATTATTCTCGTAAGTCGCATGAAGGCAGACGGACGTCCATGTTGGACGTGGGCACGCCTCGCGATGAGGGACAGATGATACGCGAGAATATCCGACGTAATATATAAAAACGCGCGCAAGATCGCCTTTATGGTCACAACGACTTCACAATATGGCATGCTAAAGAATACACATACACATTCACTCTTTCTCTATCTGTTTATCTATTTTCCAAATTCAATAAACAGGGCAAGTTAAGTAACAATCAATTGAAGACTTTTAACTATTGATTTACAAAGCAGCGAATTATTATCGAAGGATAGTTCGATTTTTAAATACGCATATATTTTTGGCAAAATTGAGAAATCGTTCTTAGCTGTTCCTCCGACGATTCTCCGACAAAGTTTGAAGAGGTTCTTTTATCCTTATTTGTTTTTACATCTATAAATATCGACGAATGATTTTCTTCGCACACTCACCGTTTCCTAAGCCAGGGAATAAATTTTGCGCCACTGCGTTTCGTAAAACCGAGATGTTAATGTATGCGACCTCGGTATCTCGCGCCACTCCGAGTAGTTTAATCAAGACGCGAAGGTGTTGCTTGCGGCAACGATGATCGACCACGTTACACGTTGTATGTGTACATAAAGAATTCGAGGCTGAGTCAAGAATCGCGTGTGAAGGTGTCGTCAGCGAGTTGCGCGATGGCTCGATACGCTCGATAGCATTAACGCGTCCGAGAAAATCGCTTCGGGCGATTGAATGATATCGATTCATATGCCGCGCGATAACTGTCCTTCTGCCGTGGATAGCGGTCCCTTTCAGTTTCATCCGCGATTGCTTCCGGTTCGAGTCTTCAAGGAATGCCTCGACAAAGCGCGTCACAAGTTGACGTGTAGTGGTTCTGGTAACTTGGCATTGGAAGATGTGTATTCACCGTGAAGATTTGCATCCTTTTAAAAGATATTAAAAGAGAGGAACGAGAAAAATCTTGCGCACTTTGGTAAACGCAATTCTTCATGAAATATTCAGAAAAAGTTGATAAATATTGACGGGAAATTGAAGTGATGATTCCAGTCAAATGCGAATGAGTTGCTAGATAATATTCGCTTATACTATTTTTAAAACTTTTGAAGAGAGAAACGAGAAAAATTACGTATCTCTCTGTTATGTATCGTTTATGTAATATTTTGAAAAACCGGTGAATTTCGAAGAACGCTTTCAAGAGAATTGGGTGATATCGATTCTGTCATACGGGATAATAAATAATCACCGTACCAAAAACAGCGATTTCTTTTGGCTTTCTAGTCGTCTCGGGCTCGTGTTCCTTTCGGAGAACGCTCTCCGAAGGTGTTAACAAAGTCTCTTTCGCGCGAAACACATTACGAGCACCTGAGCCCGCGCAGCTGAGACCGCACCTGAGCAAAAACTTCGGCGATAACCATCGAAAACTGACGTAACGCGATTAAAGCGCAATTAGACGCTTTTGTACGCGGGTGACGTAGGTGGATTCCGAAGGCCGCGAAGGCCACTTTTAACAACGATCCGATCCTAATCGATCTTAGACGATAGAAAGGTACGATCGTAATCAGTAACGAGGCGTGCCAAACAAAGGATCATCGACGACTCGCCTGACGAAGACGGCTGCTTGCGCCATTATTGCGTTACAGACATTTTTGTAATCCGCGGGTCGCCTCCGCGCGGTGTTCGTTACTTTCATTAAGTCGTTGGTACTCCGTGATCACCGGGGCCAGGCGAAAATGCTGGGCGAAATTGAATTATGGAATATACACTACGTTTATAATTTCCGCCGTAATTTCCGTAACTTTCGCCTTCTTGAGGTTTCTAACAACAGGATATATATAATAAATATGTTAAAATAACAGAAATTGATGTCCGCATGAATCAAGAAATTACTTAATTAATATATGGAATCTTATTAATCATTTTTAAAATTCTTCCGTTATTTTAAAGTTACATGTAGGATATTACAAGAATGGTACTATACGAATTAAATTTGTATTCTGATGGTCGCGAAAATGACTCGAAAATAAATATAATCAAGTTGCTGACAGGTACTGTCGCGATATTGAACGATATCGAACCGCAATTATTAAAGGGATATCGCTCATAATGACACAGGTCGAAGAAGAAAAGATCCTTCTTCGGTTTCTGATACAGCATCCGTCGCTGACGAGCCACGAACGCCTCGCTGCAACAAATTTATCAACTCGGTTTCCTACCGCGCCACCCGTGGCGATTATAAATCCACCCACTGAAAGGAAGCGCACGCCTTCGAGCTTGTGCTCTGACGCAGGACATTGGTAGCTATTATAGCAAGCAAACCGCTCAGAAGAAAAGAACATAGTGAAAAAAAAATGAAAGGGTCGCGCCTTTCTTGGATACAGGCACAATTTATCCTACGGGAAGTTATTTATAGAACGCATAAATTTGAAAAGAAAAGGAGTTAAACAATACAACTACGGCGTGCATTCTGAAAACGTAATTCTCTTTTCAAGGTATATGATTAAAATCGTGAAATTATGAAACTCATGAAAGTGACGCCAGTTGAAAGTTAATCAAGTTACGACGAAAGATTTTCATTTTCTTCCTGCCACACTGATTGTGAGATACAAATCGCTCTTATAAACCTGCCCGAGTCGGCGATGCATTCTCGTCTTACCCGATCTGCAGAACGGTATAAAGAAGAAAGAAGGGACCGCAACGAGAAAATTCAGCGCCGAGCGTGTGGCATTCTAGAAAGCGGCCACGATGGAGACGGCGTGACTATTGCGGCTTGCAAAATGAAGCGGGTGCGAGGTGCGAGAATGATCGTCGAGAGAATGATCACAGCGTGCGATACGGGACCGAGGAACCCGAGGAGAGGAATACCTTTCTCCAGTACAACACACATTTGGAGGAGAGACGCGAAGAGGGGAAGAAACTCGCATACGCGCGCGCGTCGGCGCGTGCCATAAGCGTCGCCCACGCGCGACACGCGCGGAAAGATTTTCTATCTTCGACTCTAGCTTCGTCTCTCTCTCTCTCTCTTCTCATTTCTCTCGTTAGGAAAACAAAGGTTACGAGTGCGTGTACCGCCGGCCTGAAAAATCACGAGTGTTTTAGTGCAAAGCTTCTTCTCTATACGTCTTTTTATTTATATTAGCTGCCTTAAGCGTAGACTTCTTGGTATTAGATAGGTCTTTCTTTAATCTTTTAATTGACTTAGACATATTAATTTAATTTATGCTAGAGAACTGTATCAACATTATATTTTTTAACTCGTAAAACGGAGAATGCAGTTCTTGGTACAACTGCGGACGTTCGCGCTGGATCTCCATACGTCGGCAACTGCGTCGTGCACGGGGATTCTCTAATAACTCCTTAACGACAGTTTCGGTATCGTTGTGCAGCTTTTTTTACCATATATAATACCTGCGCAACAATATCGAAACTGTCGTTAGGGAGTTAGAGAACCCCCGTGCTGGTGAGCGTGTAGTTTTGTGCGTGCATGTCGCGAAAGGTAGAAGCGAGAATTCCGCACTGTTCGGATCGACATACGGCGATGCAGTTAGCGCGAATCGGTTCTGGATCGGCAGCACGTTTACGGCGCGTGCCGAACCTTCTGCCCACGCGCGCGAGCTAAACGGAATTTTTACGTCCGAGTTTTATATCAGAATTGAAATCGATATAATATTCGATCGTATATTTTCTCGCAATAATTTCTAGCCGAGCGATATGAATATTATAATTTGTCGGTAACGCTTAGCCTTTATTGCGAAATGCAGTCCGTAATCTGTGCAGTTCTGAATTTCTTCTCGTGCCGTTGTGTAACCGCGTGACGGTCCACTTTGCGTCCTTTACGCACTTCAAAAACATAACTCGATGATCAGAGGATGGAACCTCTAATTGATCAACGTGCACCGTATACATATATGGCGGTTCGAGATATTCGTCTTTTTTTTTACAACGCATGCCGCACCGCTGATATGTAAATAAGCGCGTCGTTAGCGAGAAATTATATTAAATAAGCCTCTGCGCCGGTTTTATAAAAGACATATCGCGATCGCGGATGAGCGTACTTAAGAGTTAATGCAAAATGAGCGTAACGATATCGAGCCCCTTGAGAAACCCGTTCTCGAAAGAGCAAATAATTGTCGCAATTTTCTCTCGC
The DNA here is from genome assembly GCF_003070985.1 of Temnothorax curvispinosus. Taxonomy (NCBI): domain Eukaryota; kingdom Metazoa; phylum Arthropoda; class Insecta; order Hymenoptera; family Formicidae; genus Temnothorax; species Temnothorax curvispinosus. Next base: position 1,729,253 of record NW_020211278.1, on the reverse strand, counting down.
ACATTTACAATTAACACAAACACCATGAGAGGTTGCTCCTATCGTCGATAATGATGAAATAATATAAAAACAAGATGTTGAGACAGGATTTTTATTTGCCAAACCCTTTCACCCGACGCGGCTTGGGTCAGAGCTGTCGGGGCTCAAAATGCAATTAATATGTCTAATATGTTGGGCGCCAGTTAGTTTTATGAGAACTAACAAACTCTAATTTATTCAATAAATTGGTTCGATTGGGTGACCCAGGAAACAGGAGATACCAAGAAATGGAAATAATTGACGGAACTGAAGATTACTACTTACGTTTTGATAAGAATTAATTTCCTTTATTGTTTTACCTGGCAATCACAACTCTCAGAGATCGACTCTCCGTGCGACCTTTCGACAACTTTCAACAGCGCTTTACAAAATTGACCCTCCGTGCGATCGCTTCTTGACAAATTGACGACGTCTTACAATACGATTTGACGACGTCTTAACAGGTTAGATTTAGACCTTCTCGCACGATGCTCACACAGAGAGTGTTCGGTCGTGCTTTTCCGGGGGCCTCCTGTGGTGCGGCCGGTTCGGGAGAGGGGAAAATCGCCACCAGCGCGGCAAGGCCGACGCTCATTGGCCGCCGGACGATACATTGCTACCCTAGCGCTAAGTTTAATTCTAATGTTAGTTAAATATCGTCTTATTCTAACGCGAATCCCCGAGAGTTTAGACTGCGAGACGTTGAGTTCAGAATTTCCTGTCACAATGTAGCCATAATACGTAAATTACGTAACCGTTGCATTAATCGTTTGATACTTTCCTATATTAAAAAACAATAACATGTTTTTTATACATTATATAAAAATATTGTAAGGGGGGTCATCCTTAATCAATCAACATTAACAGATTATAATAAGTCAAAGTTCAACAGTTGGAAGGCAAACGTGACAATGAAGTAAATAAACATCTTACGATAAGAATATTATACATCAATGCAATTGTTCATAAGAAAATGCAAATTTTCGTTCGATAGATTGTTCTCTTGAATAATACACATTTCTACGACTCGAGGTACTCGTTTACCTTATCCGGTGAACTGGAGAACATCGATGACCACCGCGGTCGGTCGCTACTGCGTCGCGTAACGAGACTCGTGTGCATACGAGGGAGGATGGAGGAGCACAACGGGCTTCCGTGGAAAACCTCGCGAGCTTTCATGAAACGTGGAGCGAAAATAAATGCGTGATTTATCGCGCTGCGCCGAGATTTACGGCATTTTGCTCTCGTCGGTATACGACCCGTCCGTGCCGTTAGCCACTCCTTTCCTCGGAAGTGAAGAGAACAGGAGTAGAATGTTAGTACAGCAATCGTTTCGGCTTAACTTTCATTTCCTAAGTATACGAAATCTCGCGGGGAAATTATCCAACATAAAACGAAGAAAGCAATACGTGATCGTAGATGGGAGATAATTGCGGCTTTAACATAGTTCGTTCCTAGAGAATATACGAGCGCGCGATGCAAAGCCGTGATTAAACTAAACTGCGGGTTATATTTAAAATATGAGACTATTAAAGAAGCGTCTATGTTAACCCTTAACCTGGCGTAAGATTACGGAAGGTGGATTTACAATCGTATAATTGTAAAAAAAGTATGACTGAGTTATGTATCGTAAAATATCTGCAGAAAGCGAAAGTTCAAGTAATGAAATAGAAAAAAAATCTTGTAAAGACGGTTATATATATACAAATTAATGATAATAATTACATAGATATAAAATTAATAAAAATAATTACAGAATATTACAAAAATATCTCACTGATATCGCGTTACGCGGTTGTGTTGCTATAGTTAATCTTAAGAAACAACTAAAAGTAGCTCAAATATGTCAACACATTTTCTGCATGCTTGTAGACATTGTAGACACTGTAGACATTGTAGGCAAAAACGCAACTCCAAGTTTGCGCCGTCTACGTGATGTTTTGACGCCTTGCAAATCGCTGCACCGCCTTTCTTTTTCGCTTCGACGCGAAACCTTGAATGTCACGAACATGTGTTTTGTCAGCAAGAAAAGTTTCGCGCACGTACATTTTCGAGACAAACGGCGCACGATTTTTCGCCATAAATTTCCACCGTGTCTTGCGTGTACCTCTTTGAAAGACAAGCAGCTAGCATAGGTATGTGCATTTTAATCTTTAAATGAATAAATGTGTAGAAAAAAAATTAAGTAAGAGAGTAAAAACAAAGAGCGTAAGAAATAAAGAAAATAAAGAAGTAGGGGAAGGGTAATAATACACTCAAGGATTAATTCGTAAATAGTTGCGTAAACGCAATGAGTGCGTGCATTAATGTCGTAAATGTTAAAAGATGAAAGAAGGAACGAAAAAAAGGTCGTCGAAAGAAGGGTCCATCCTTCAAGTCCATATATGTTTTGCTAAGAGAATGATACAGAAACGGTGGACTTAGTAAATCAGTGCACACGATCGCGTTCTTTTAAGGCGCCGTCGGCCAAAATGGAATCCTGCTTTCGACGTCGATGTAACGAGAAACACACACAGGAATACATTTCCCGCTTCATTTCCAGCAGCCTTCGGCTGTCCACGGGGGCGGTATATAAAACGACTTTTTATTCACGCCTCGGTAATCAACGGGACATCTCCACGCTTTCGAGTCGTAACCACAAACGAAAATAAAGGAACAGAGAGAACGGGGAATTTCATTTTGTGTCGTAGGCGTTTGATCCGATAGCCTCGATTGCCGGGGACATCGCGCGGCAATTAAGGGAGAGAAAAGCGAGCGAGGAAATCGGGATCGAGTCGTATAGCTGCAAGCTAGCTGCTTCCAATATATCAATGACGTCCGGCTTTTATGTTGGCGAAAATAAAATTACAGACTCGCTTACAATCGCAGCTTACAATCGCCGCGAGGGGCACGGCACGGCGGCAGAAACTGGCGCGGGTGGTCCCGCGCAAAACGCAGCTGTAAACGGCAAAACGGTAATTATCGGTGGCGCCAGCCCGCGTGCCACGCTATGCCACGCGACACAGAGCATTGCTAGTATGAATTTATGCACCCCATAAACCCCGGGGCAACGTGGCGCGACTGCGAAACACGGCAAAAGGGCGCGGTGAGCGCGGCAGGAAAATCTCGACGTTTGGTTTCGATGGTATTTCAGTTGGGAAATCAGCCTTCGAGACTCTGTTAAAATTATCCCTGTGGTTTTACCCTGCCCTACAAAAAAAAGTCTCGTGAGATCCTCAAGTTTTGCAGAATTTATAGAAGTTAATTCTCGATTTTAGTTATAATAATAACTGAATATCATAGCATCCAGATAAACATAATTCATCTTCATGTTAAACAAAGCGAATTTATATGCATCATTTATATGCATTAGTGTACAATTTTGGATTATCTTCCTTGCCCTTCTTATATAACGTGTTGTTCTCTTCCTATTACAGTTGCCACTTTATATTCTCTTTACCTTGTTGAGTATATTACTCGCGATTAAGACACATTTTTCATGCACTGCCGATTGAAACTTGTCTCTCCAATGAGCGGTCGTTTATTTCGCAAAATGTATATTATCTTGTTAACAAAAAACGATCATTTACGTACATATTAAACGCGTCCGCTTTCGTAAAAAATTTTTTATGCGTTTTCGCGCGAACAGATATGCGTTACGAAAGGGGTATACGATTGCGTAATCGCGTCTTAAGCGGATCGCTTTCCGTAATCGAGACATTGCGGTCGATACCCGGAGGACTTCCACGGTCGGCTGAAGACTATTTCCCTCGCGAATCAACCCGTTTGTACGGACGCACCGCAAACAATCGCCGCCGGTTCTCAGGAGCGGAACGAAAGCAATCCTTCCAGCACAAGTACAATGTACCCTCTCGACGTACCTTATACCGGGATAATTAGAAGAGAATTGCTTTGTCATTTTCGACGTGCAATAGAGCGCTTAACAAGCTCGTTCGCAATCTGAGCGCGGTCTGTGCCCCTGTGTATTCGGAATTTAATTAGAATCGAGTAACGTCTCTCCCCCATGAAACAAGGCTCTCGTCATTCCGCGATGTAATTGCATTTCACACTGAGGAATAACGTGACTTTTTTTTCTACTTCCTGTTCTTCGAGAAAAACTCTGTATAAATTGCTACAAAATATTTAGACTAGGAAAAGTACAAAATAACAAATCTTAATTCTGATTTTCATGGAATCCATTATTCTTTATCTTAAAAAAAGGATATAAAGGATTTTTCTGTTCAAAATCGCAGTGACACATTAATAATATTAAAATAATGTGACGAACATGAATGGTTACCGTGTGACTACCGCGCTGTTTCGTGCTAATGTTCTTTTGCTGGCCACAAAGCGAAGTGTATTTAGTTACTCAATGCATATTCTACCATAGGTATTGGGCTATCGCCGTATGCTATCCGGACAGTGCGCAAATAATACCGTTACAGGAACACGACGTCCTGTATAAGCATATCGTATACACTATACACCTGGTGTCGTTGCCTCCTGACGCCAATCGTGTGAGGTGTTTTAACGAGCGAACTTCTGCCTGCAAATTTCTTTCGCGTTAACCGTTCTTGCGTAAGACATTCCCGAGATCTGATATCGACTCGTTGATGTTCGCCGCATATTAGCAACCCGATACCGTTATAAATAACGTTCGTCGCTTTCGTGAACGTTAACAATGTGGTCAATTACAACGCCTAGCCGCACAACGATACCCACACAATGACAAAAAAAAAAGATCCATTGGCGAGAGAAAGAGAGAAAGACCATAACGGAGTATCATGACTATTATTCGCGCGACTGATCAGAATGAGTGGGAGAATTTATCATAGTTCAAGACTTAAAAACTCACGCGGGGAACTCTCAACAATCGGATCGTTTGTTTTGAAAAGTGTATGAGTCAGTACAATTGAATTTCATAACAAAGAGATATAGCGGAGAATAAATGATACTCTATCTATACCCGCATATCTGCTTATTAAATCCGGATTGGATTAAGTTAATGTTTTTTTTTAAACTTTGCACTCTGTTTTATTATTTCCTCTGAAACACGTGTTACTTTTCAACACGTCCTGTAACTCCCACATTTGCTGTACGAAAGAGGGACATATTTTGCACGACCGATCAATAAACATCGAATTAAATTGAATAATAATTTGCATTAAAAGACGGGTTTTCAATTTCATTTTGTTAGTCAACAACCGCAACAGATGCCGCTTTCGCAAATAGCAATAAATATCAACCGATACCGTCGTTATTAAGCGGAGATTTAAATCCCCAGGAACGCAGATTGCGCGGAAAGCAATTCACGGAAACAGAAATATCTCATACATTACGCGCGCGTAAGTATTATCAGCGCGCATATGTGCTGTTGTTTTGTCGGCGATTGTTCTCTCTGCGAGAAGCGGAATGGTTTGCCGCAGGATCACAAATTATCATAACGACATTCCGAGGCTATCGCCAATGCCGTACGTTTGCCCGAACGGACTAAACACGATGATAGTTTTATTTTCCAATGTGGGAAAAAAGCGTGCGACCTTTGATTTCAGGCCGACATACATTTTCATGGGCGATACATGTTGCTGTTTTAATCAACATTACAGCCACAACTTTATTATATAAAATATAATACTCTCTATATTTTTGTCATTAAGCAAAGAAAGAATTTGAAGAGAAATCAGTAATGTTATAATCACATTATTTTAATCGACTCGGGAGATACACGAAGCCACTGTTTTTTAATAGCCATATTCCGCATTCCGCGCGCGACTCAAAACGTGACGGCGACCACGAGAAGCGCGGGAAACCGTAACAAAATCGTGATCCAACTTAATACAGGCCTCACGATTATTGCGGGAGACTGTCGCATCGTCCGTAGTCGCCGGGGGATCGAAGCCATCGTCGAGCGACCCGCGGGAAGTGTTTTACGTGCAAATGGAAATCACGGGTTTGCGCGCCGAGTGATCTTTCCACGTCTTCCTCTTCGCGATTCCGACACCGGAGCGTTATTAGGTGAAAAAAGGAAGGCGGAGAGAAGAGCCGAGAAAAAGACGGGCTACCGCACGCCCGTCGGGAGCTAGGAATGATCCATTAAGCTCGTTAGGATTTAAATCCGGGGTCGATACAAGGTTTTCCGCTTGACGGGCGTGGCGTCTGTTCTCCATCCATATACAGGCGACCACACGTCCCACATCTTCAACACGATCTGCGTTTTCTCTCCGCGGGGCCGCGAAGTGCGCGATAATCGAGCTGGGAGCTCGCCTACGTGGTAACTGTACATTGTGGGTCATTGCTTGCGATAAGTGCCCTGAATGTCCGACATTTTTGCGAGATGTTAATGGGCTCGATCTTGGACACCGTGCGTTGCGCGCGCGACACACACCGCGCGCGGAGATATATTCTCTTTTATCGATTAGCCATGCCTACCCGACACGTCGACGTATCGTAGAGAAGCGGTTATGGGCGAAATTAAATTTGCATAAACGTCCCAGGTCGGCTCGACCCGCTCGCTCGCCACGGATTTATGCCCGTCTTCCGGGACGGAAATCGTGCGGCTGGAGGGCATTTACTCTCCTAGAGGAAATTTACCTACTTTTGACGATTATGCACGATTTCACGCGGCAATCTCGATCGCTTCGTCGCCGATACATCATTATCGATACGTAGAATATCCTTCCCCTTTATCGCTTTCCCGTTAATGACACTTTGACGAATCGGGCTTTTCCGTCGAACTCCGTCGAACGCATAATTGCAAAGTTACTACCGGAAATTATACTCTCTCGCCGAGTTGAATTGAAAGAATGCGAAGCAGGCTGTTGCCTTTCAGAGTTCATTTCGAACAAACTTTCTTTAATTCAAAGCGCAATAACTCAACACTGGGAATTGCAATGTTATTACAGCAAACAACTGTGAATTATCGAGCTTTTCCGCTGTCAAATAAACGAATGAAAAATAAATAATTGAAGTTATTGAATTCGTTGGCGCGGCTGTTACCGATCAGAGCGATTGATGGTTAAAAGATTTTGAGCGTTATTGTATTAACGGGCAGATTGATGTCTTCCGCCAAAAATCAAGTGCAAAATTTCCTCGATTCGCGATCAAAGATCTCGATCCGTCGCGGCTACGTGCGGGAACGCACGGCCGATCGATCTTTCGTAGATCTGCTTGAGAATGGCGCGCGTGGCATTTTTAACGGTGCCGATAACGCACCTGGCGCAATAATGCGCACTTTGATGAATGAGGTGTATTTCTGTCGCGGTCCGTAGGAGTGCTCCCGTTTTCTCAGATAATCGCGGCTAGAAACTCGCCGATCCTGTTCACTCGCCCAGCGAAACTCGACGGCGAATCGCCGAGCGATCGTCGCTCTTATCGATAACGCGTGAGCGGATTATCGGATGTGTGCGTAATCGACTCGCGGTTACTCCGAATTAGCTTAAGCGATAAAATAATTAACGGGATCGCGGGAGAGAAATTATCGATGCTCACGGTTATCGTATACGTCCGGGACGCTATTTGAGATTCGATCGCGATTTCCGTGAATCGTGCATAAATCGATCAGCTGCAGCAGCGATTACTCGATCGACTACCAGATTTTATACGTGGCTACCAATTGGAACCGTTAAATCGGCAAGATAACAAATCTTCCTTGCGTGATTACAGAACTCAGAGGTATAATTCAAAGATAACAAATAGGTAAACAAGATCTTTTGCAATAACACGGTACGCTGAATAAATGTCGATATGAATATATCCGCGTCCTTTAAGTAGCTTCTTACCTTCGTACGAGACGTGGCGAAAATCCTCGGTAGCACGAACGATGGCGGCGAGAATCTGCAACGTCATCGTGTACACGGTCCACCGCTCCATCTTGGTCACGTGCGGTCCCCGCTTCTGCAACGCAAAACATCGATTTTTTATTCTGACGCGTCTGATCCTTTTACGGATCGTGTGGGAGTGGGCCGGAATCGATTATCAGGCTTCTAATTGGGACGCGAGGCATCTCGGGTAGCACTCACTACCGGGGTCGAGAAAGCCTGACTAATGGTGGGATATTGGGAAAAGAGCGAAATAGTCGGAGAAATAGCTGGGAAGAAAGACAGAGAGTGAGAGAGTGTGAGAAATAGAGAGAGAGAGAGAGAGAGAAATAAGAGAAAAAGAAAAGAGAGAACAAGTCGAGAGATGCGAGAGAGAAAGAGAGAGCGGTAGGCTCTCTCTTCGTCCATTTCCTTGACATTTACATGTCCGTGCCGTTAGGCCACGTCCAACGAGACGGCCTTGGACGTTTTCTACGTGCGAGCGGGCACGCTGCAATTAATTGCGCGAAGATAAACCGCACGGTTATCGATGGCAAGATTAAGATCGATTGGGCCATCTCTGAGTAATCCACAGACGATGCGATTCCACCAACGACCGTTCCGTTTCAACGACTCTCGGCAGCGTGGTTAGTCGCCTACTCATGTGTATCACATAATGTCCACCAATTAAGTCGGCTCATCTAGTCGGTCCGGAAAAAGCTTCGAGATCATTTTCACTGTCTTACTATAGCCGTTAATGAATCGTATCGCGGTGATTAAATCCGTGAGTCGCGCGCGGCGATTAGGTTGCGGCGTGCTGGTGATTTAAGTAACTGCATGGTTCGATGAGTTAATAAAGTCGTATTAATTTCAGAAACTATGTTAACCACATAAGAAAAAAGTAGGAACTATGTTAAATGTGACAATATGAGAAAGTTGCGCGAGAATTTCTGATTGTGGTACAAGACGTATACAATCATTTGTTTCGCGGTAGATTTACTCAACGTTAAGACATTAATAGCTTTTTCTCTCTTTCTCTCTTTCTTCTTACATTTGTGAGTGAAAGATAATAGCAGTAAGATTTCTTAATTAAAATTTTTTCTTCTTATTGCAATTCTTTTCTTTTATCATTCTGTTGAGAATTGTTTCTTTCAGCGGCGTATCTAAGCAAAAGAAGGTTAATCGACAACAGAAGCGTCGTAACGAAGACGAAGAGTGTAGCCTAGCATCAAATCCAATTATCGCTCGGCTAAAAGGATGGCCAAGTTAGTGCGCCAGTCGTAGAATCGGCTTCTTACGACGCAGTATCGTTACGTCGAATAATTACCGGATCGCCTTGAGATCGGACAAAAATCGCGACCGGATCGGACACGCTGGCTGGGATCCCTCCAGAGAAGCTTTATATCTCACCAGTGCTACCGCCCTTCTCGATGGACGGTAATTAATTATGCGACCCGGAGCACTCTCGGATCAACAACGACGCTTCTGTCCTGTCAATTAACGTCCACCTTTGTTACTCGTTCCAGTCCGTCCACAAAAAACTGTCGTGACTATCTGACGAACGAACATGTACTCGATCAAATATTACAAAGGCATCACGCTTTCTTTGTGCAGAAAAGAGCACCGTAAAAAAAACAACGGAATAGTATCAGTGGATAAAACATTATATCAATAATTCGCCGAATTAGAACTGTATCCATTTATATTATTTTGACAAATTAGAACTGTATCCATATGATTTTGACAAATGTATAGTACAAATAGAAAAATAAAAGCCAACATTTTTTTCATAAAATTATTTTCTGACAATCCTGCTTGTCATAATAAAAACATGACCCAGCAGATCTATATGGAAAATAAACCGCAATAAATTGCCGCGGGAGTATACATTATAGAAAAAAAATTATTAACTCTCTGAAATTTCAAAGGTGATTCTATCCGCCCCGTTCCGCGACGATGATCGCGTAAAAACGGTCTCGGATTATATGATAATTCGGTCGATCTCTTCCTTTTACGCTTATTTTACAACGGTCAGCCGCGATTATCGCATCCCAATTCGTTCCAGGCCTGGCGGCGACGAGGAAAAAAAAAAGGTGGCAGACGGAGTATCCGTACGTGTGCATTCACACCCCGGCAGCGATCGGAACGACCTTAATGCACGCGAGGCTCCCGAGGAATGCAGATGCGCGTACGCGCGCCGCATCTCCCGCGAGATGATTTATTCGTCTTGGCGTCGTGAGGCAGGAGAATACTGTATGGCAAAATCGCTATGTTGTACGTCACGCATCGATATTCATAAATGTCATAGCTGGACCGCGTGATTCTGACAGATTGACCTTACGTCTCACCTCTTGTGTCGTTATACTCGCTCGATCGTCGACTTTAGAGTTTGGAGGATTAGATATAGAAGCAAAGCCGCTTACACAGCAGCGACGGAATTTTAGAAAAACTCGCATTTAAAAAAAAAGGAAGGAAAAATGCTTTATCTTTATTTATTTAAGTATCCACCAGCTTACTACCAACGCTATCTCAAATAAAATATTTATACCGAGCGATATTGATAGATAGTCATAGGGATTATATATTTGTATTTGCGATAACGAATCAGTTTAGAGTGATTGAACGATATCTCATGTCGAAGACACAGATTTAGCGGTTCTCGCAAATCAAATAAACGTTCAATCGTTGCAGACGACGACGACGGTCGCGTAAGTTTATACGTTATTAAAAGTGCATCTGTGGATTTATGTATATGCACATCAATGATGAATGGGTCAACGAAATATCTAAAGGGGACGTCATATTATTATCGAAGAGCGTCTACATGGCGAAGAAGAAATATCTACCTAATTAACCTGATAAATGCATGTAATATGTGTACATGCGGTAATTTGTTAGGCTGTGTACTCAGCGTTTCAGATGTTAATATCAAGTGGAAAGCATGCTCTCCTTAATTCGTCTATCATGTGAAACTCGCGAATCGATACAAACTACAAAGTAAAACTGCACACGTCTATTTATGTATACATTTATGACCATATGTATGTCCATGTCATGGAATGTAATTGTTTCTCTCTCATCTTTCCTGAGAAAAGAATAATATATTTCCTGTGAGAAAAAGCAAATTTATTCGTTGAGAATAAATTAATAATTTTGCTCCTGATTCTTTTATCCTTCAATACATGTTAAGTTAAATTTTATTTTACTTTATCTATACAATTTTAAGATAATTTTGAGTATTGACAATTTAAATTAAATATTATTAAGAATATTTTGTATAAATCGTTAGATACATTCTATATTGGGAGCTCCAGAGAGTTGATGTCTGATCTCCATTAAACCACATACAAGATTCGCGATTTTTTACTAAATATTGCTACAGAGTTTCTAAATTTCATCATTATTTCGGATTTCTATCTATGCAATAGACATCGTTACTTATTCCCAGAACTTGACCGCGCGTTAACCCGCCAAAGAACGAAGTTGATTAGAGCAATCACTATATTCTTTGTCTGGTAATCTAATCGCGACTTCATTTCACTATCGCCTCGCAATAATCATTCCTCTATCGTCTGTTTGCAAGCTCACGTGTCAATGTTTATGAATTCTCAACTATCCTCCGTATTCTCCGTATCTTACGACACGACGAGCTCGAGCTTAAACTCATCCGTTATTTCGCTCGCATCCGTGGCCTCTATCGCGCTCGGATCTCGGGTTCGAGTAGCAAAATACACGTATCTATCCGTCCGCGTTTCTATTCGCCTATCTAAGAAATGTGCAACGTTACTTTGCTCGTCGCGGGCTGTAGCAACGCAGGACATTTATGACTACGCCATTAGTCTTTATACTCGGCGTCTTGCGACGTGCTGAGATCTATCGCTATTTTGTGCTCGGACTCGCGTCCCGCTCGACTGCGCCTATCTATCCGCGGCGACCTATTTATATGTGTGTATATCCCGGAGAGAGAGACATAGAGGAACAGAGAAAGAGACTGTATATCCTATCGGCTTATTTTATTCCGATGCGAAGTAAGACGCGCCTCACTCAGCGTTTACTACGAGGTAAACTCGTAAAACTTTAGCTCGTGAGTCGCGCGCGTGTGGACCACACAGAGCGATACAACGCGATCCGAAAGTCAGGATGTACACAAGAGGTAACACAATGGGCGATCGATATAAACCATTCGATGGAATGGAGCGTGTAAAGGAGTTAGAAATAGGTATCACTTCCCGTGCCGCTCGCCAGCGATGCATTGTTCACCATTTTACACACATTTTACCTTGCATCCGAATTTGGCGGATGTCTGACAAAAACGTTCTGTTTTTTTACTAACTTTTAAATCACTTTTCGCTAGAATATCTGTTTTAATGAATTTTACAAAAGCACTAGATATATGTTCCTTACACGCCTTTGATTTCGATCGGCGAATTTATCAAACTGTTTAAAGTCATGACTTTCTTTTATCATTGTAAAACAGAGTCTGTCACGTTCTTCACTGTATGTATTCACTGTAGGTATTCTCCTTTATAAAGAGTAGATACAATATATCACAACCCATAGATCGTTCAGTCATATATGCCCTCCCAGGTAGATAACGGCGTAATCATTTATGTAAATGGTGAAGTGATACTTTCGCATATACAATATTTTAAGGATTAACGATTGTCTTCATAAAAGACCGGTCTCCGTGAGAGACCGTAACATATTTTGGCACGCCAAGCAGCATGGATATACCGAATCGATATTCGGGCAAGAACCGGTATATCGCAGCGTGATATGACTGTTGACTAAATCGATATTACGCTCGCATATTACACAATGAAAAGAGTGCCACGCCGCGGTGTATGTTCGTATATTGAAAGATAATATTGCCTAATAATACATTCCTGATCGCGCGCGTCGAAATAATTCATCGTGACTATTCGACCGTAATTATTTCCCATTCAAGCAACCGTCACATTTGTTCAAACAAACGTCCTCATTTACTCGGACGAGATCAGTAGAGAGTGCGGTTGGTCATGGACACCCTGTGTACGGTGATCCAGGTGTATGAATGCGGTAGACGTGGACACAGGCGCTGCTTATGTCGTGAACCACACGAGACAGACGGCACCAGACGATGGCGAACGGTAGAGACCGGGCAAGGTCGACGACCTCGCCTACGACTTGGTATAGTAGCCAGCAGTTGCTCCTTTACGCCAGGATCGAGACTCCGGGACTGTGACCAACTGTGACGTTGCAAATACGATCGCGATAGTGTCGCGAATGATCGATTTATCCTCACCGTTTTCCCTCCTTGCACATGCACCGTGCCTGGCGCCACGATAAGAATGCATGTATCCGAGTGCGGAAAAAGTATGTTTAACACACATAACGGAAAAGACTCTAAGTTAGGAAACATAGAATCGGCCGTTGCATCGATAACATCGTTGTTCTAATGTCAGTAAAGTTGCAATTATTGAACAATAAATTCATTCAGATTTGATACAGAAAGGTTTCAGACATTAGAGAACAGCATTAAAGAACCACAAAAAATTATGTATGCAATAATTTTGAATTACACTTGTTTGAATTAAAAAACTGTGACAAAATTTAAAGAAAATTGATTTTCAGCCAGCAAGAGAATCCGATCTCGTAAGTTTTCTCGATAGCTCCGGGATACGTTGTGTAACAAATGGAGAAACGACATAATCATAAAAAATGCAACTACACGACACGCTAGCGCGCCTCTCTCATTCTTTCACTGCATTTCTTTTGTCTTTCGACGTTCGTCATCATGACAGCTTGCTTTCTCGTCTATGAATAGATAGCGGCATAAAAGAGGACATGAGACAAGCGGACCCACGTGGTTAAAGCGACAGTATATACACGTGTGTACCTACCTATTCTGAGTGCAATGCGTGAGGGAGAAGGCTTTTCGATACCTTCTATGTTTATTTACACGTAGACGTATCAACGGATCCATCAACAGCTCCAAATCGATACTCGATAATTCATTAACGGTTTCTTGGGACAAGTGGAATATTTAATGATAATAAACTATTTTGCGCGTCTTCATCACTTTGGGAGATGTACGAAAGTTAAAAATTTCAATTTTATATCAAATTTATAGTGTCACTTCTCCTTAAACTGAATTATTTTAACTAAGCTGGATAATAATTAAAATTTCTCTGCCTGAGAAATCGCTTAAAAAAGAAATATTTTACGCTTTGCATATTAAATATTATTTAATACTTACAAAAATTTTCTTTGAAGAAAGTTGTAATTAAATATTTCTTGTAAAATTAATTTTAAAATAATTAAATTTGAGTCATGCAAGCTATTTGTTGTACAATTATGTTGTAATATTTGTTGTAAAACTAATTATAAAATAATTAAATTTGAGTTACGCATATTAAAATAAATCAAAATATAATTTAAGATTATATCTTTGTGATCTTCAAGTATAATGCGATCCTAAAGTACAAATAAAATGTTTTAATGGATGTCTGTGCTTGACAAGGAAAGGGGGGAATCGACTCGCTTTTTCGCAAGACGAAGGGAGTCAATGAAATTCCGTGTTTTTCTTGTATATCCTTCCTTCCTATACGTAAGATATTCCGGACGACGTCGCGGTGGTCCCCGTAGGGTAAACCTTTTAAAAGACGTGCAATAATACACGAGCGCTACAGTGGTCCCGAAACTTTTAAAGGGACGCGCGACCGCCCCTTCGAATATTAATATCTCGACGTGCATTTCGTATCCACTCTTGTCAAAGGCATTATCTGTACAAGAGCCTTTTGATTAAAGACTTATCTCTTTGTGAATACTCTGTTCCGTTACAGGCGATTGGTTTCATCTTATCGCTTTCATGCTTAAGAATATGCTTTATTAAAATTATGATAAAAATAATATAAGAAAAAATTGTGAAGCAAAAGATTTCTTATACAGAAATTTTAATATTTTTATTCATGTGTTAATGTATTTTTACCACATTTGTTGTTTTTATTTTGTATTATATGTAACATATATTTTATTAAAATAAATTTCTTTGTGATTATTGGAAATAGTTATTTTATATATACATATATATATATATATATATATATATATATGTATAGTCCTTCATGATGTATTTCACGATTCGCGCGCAATATCATGTTCCGCTTTATAAAATGTGGCCAAATCCGGTCTATATTTATCACGGTTGATCCTAGCTTTGCCTGATCTCGCATTCAATCCAGAAGGTATCGCTCGGTTTGAGTACCCGGATATCAATAACTCAAGTGCCCCGGACTTGTAACGCGTCTGTTGACCCAAAAAATGAAGAGCGTCGTCGACGAGAACCTCCAGAATCTAATGCCGCTTCCTCGCGGAGATCTGTTCTGCTTCTCTCGATTGAGAGTACTTCGTGTCTGCTACTTCAAGATTCGCGTGGTGTGATTTCTACATAATGACGTAAGGTAATATATAACATCTGACATAAATAGACCGAACATAGCGCAAACTTTAATATCCAGCATTTGCGGGCTCGTAATATGTGTGCGTGTATGTTTGCGCATCTCTAGCGACAGGATAAATTCAAGAGGATAAATCAACCTGGGACCTGGGACAAGTCTCCGAAGACAGATATTAACGATTAGAAAAATACAAAAATCTCTTGATCCGGCCGCGGGAATTAGCTTAGATAAAAAATGCAACGGTTACGTCGTGTATAAATACGCTTACCCGTTAGACCCCTGAGGTTCACGTAAGCAGCATTATCATTTATCTCTAATTTGCTTCGACAGTCTCTACGAGCGACGTCTGTCAATGACGCGGAAATCACAATTATACGGCATGCCAATTACGGCCGACGGAAGGCAATCGATCTGACAATCAGATTAATTGGCGAAGCGGAAAATTTACGCGATAAAATTCAACCTCGCGCCAAGTTCCGACTTTAGAAAAAGAGAGAGAGAGAGAGACAGAAATCGCAAATGCAGCCATACCACGCAATGCGAAACGTATTAAATGCATGGACCATCGAGCCGAGTGTCGACAGAGACGAAAGCTCGCAATCGTTCATGAGGGTCGACAGTCGATCTCGCGGCGCGGAGTGTTAAGTGCGATTGCGTTAATGACGTGTGCGCGCGCGCGCGCGTTAACGAACGCGTTTTTTCTTTTTTTTCTCGCGGCGTCCGTTTGCACCGCCGGTTTTCCAAGCGAGCCGCAAATCGACGGCCGGTTTGCTCTTTCTCAAGACAGGAGGCAAGAGAGGAGGCGAGAGAGTTCGGCTCTCTCGAACGAATTCCTCTCCGCGTGACAGCCGCGACATAATAATTACACTGTTCAACGTCGAGAGGATCCGTCGTTAGAGACGCTCGTAATTCTTGCTCCCGTGGCAGACAATTTGGCGGTCGGGGACCGCATTAACGCTACCAATACTATCACGCGTGCCCGTTTCATCGGGATGGAGATTACGAACTTCCCGTCGCCTGCATTAATTTGCAGACTGCATTAATTGATGACTACGATATTGGTGCGCGCGACGTTCCGGATGCTTCAATCTTAATTTTAATGAAATTCTTTGCCCAATTCAGGGACGATGGTCCTTTAATTAAAATATTAATTCTTGATCGATTACAGAAATTATGGAGTTTCACGGAGGTTACGTTTCTTCAGTCCGCTGTAATATAAGATGCGGTAACCGAGCAACGGTCGATCGCGCCGCGATTATGTGGGTGTCCGGTGTCGCGCGTCTCGTGGTGTGGGCATACACATCGCACCGGCACGAAACGCTTTATCGTAATATACTCGAGAAGTGCTTTCGCAACGAGTGAGGAACGACGGGGAAGGATAAAGCGACGATCTCTCATCGAGGCGGTGGGTGGCACTGTCCGCGACGCCGCGAAACCAGCCGGTTTTCGTAACGAAGAAAAAATTCCCGCGCGCGGAAAGTCGCGCGTGCGGTACATGCGCGTCTTCGGCGGATAAGGCTGCTGTCTTTCAGAAGCAGGCTCCGACGACGAAAAAATACTCCCGGCGTATACGCGAGAGGAATAGAGAAAAGGATGGCGGAGGAGGGGGAGAGAAGAAAGAGGTGTACAGGTTCTGAAGTTCTGAGAAAGGATGAGCGAGTGGTGGGGCCAGGTTACACGCGAGACACACGCGAACGCTCGCCCACGCGTCCGCGAATTACGAAGAGGTAGGATATAATACCGTGCCGATAGTTCACGCAAATCGCGCCGAGATTACCGGGGAAAGAAAGGCGAAAGACAGACGCGGGGATATCGCGATACTAACTTTTCACTTGGGGAGATAATTCCGCGTGTATTTACGTGACGGGAAATGAATCATAAAACAAAACAAAAATTCGCCGTGGCGAATTAAGATTTCTAAATGATTGTAGCGACTTTACGATACGCAGTTTAAAAGGATAATCCGTTCGAAGTGCCGCCACTTTCACTCGCTGCGAAATCAATCTGTCAAAACGCGAACGCGCATTAATGTCAAAACTGCACGAATCGCAAATTCATCGTGCGCCATTACGATTTAACGTTGCGTATGCTGCTCGTTATGGATCCGCGTATCAACGAGCAGGAAATTACTACAAAGAGAATAAATCATCGACATTGCGATATATAATAAATTGTTGGCAAGAAGAGAGGATTTTCAAGTGGTGGTTGCTTTAATTCGTGCCGAGCAGACGAATGAAAATTAAGAGTCGTTCATTTACAAGACGGAAAAAAAGACGTGCGAGTGGCGGAAGGATCAATGAATGAAAGACAATTAATATGAACTGGTAGTAGCTTTCTCGACGACCGGAAGTCGTTATGAGGACGAGCGGAGGATATCTCGTAACACGTGACCGGAAAGAAATCCGTTAGCGTCACCAAGATTAGGTCCAGCGTTTGGTACTAGTTGATTATTCTTTAAAGGTCGAAGATTTCAGATAAAAATTAACACAAGAAGATAAAATGAAATCAAGTTGATTCTTTATTAGTAAAATTTCTGGTATTTTCTTTTAAACTAAGTAAACAAATTTCAAAAAGAAAATAGTTTTTATTAAACATACATACATAATCAAGTTAAATAAATGTTCATTGTAAGCACGGTCAAGACCGTGATTGTAAGCAATAATTTTTCAACGATGTTCATACTGTAAATTAATTGCGTTTCGCTGTATGATGTCTGAATGCGTGTGACGGTCACACAACGAGCGTTACGTTTAATATCCCAGGGAAACTGGCTTTTAAAAGGAAATACAAGCAGTTTCATAGTTACGCGTGAACACGGACGCAAGCGTGAGCAATCCGCCGTGACCGTTACTTGGGCACGATCGAGCTTAGAACTTAAAAAGGATGGAAACAAGACGACAACGGGATTCGTACGGTATTAAAAGGGCTCTTCGTACCATGCTTATTACGTAATCGAATGAATGCCGAGATAAGGGTGAAAATTATCCGCCGTCTTTTCTCGGATCGCATGCACGCGCGACTGGAGAGAGAAATCTGAGACTCGTGGACACGCCGTTGACTTTATCGGAATTATTTTTCATATAGGGCGTCGTACACCAGACCGATCTTTTATTCCGCGATAAAAGCAGTTGGACACGGATCCAACATATAACACTATCATAAATAATCCGAAAATTACTCTACAAATTACGGATAAAAAATTTAATCTCGTAAAGTTCGATGACGCTGCATTTATCATGCTCTTATCGAATATTCCATTACGTCAAAACAGAATCCATGAATATCATCTGAAGTAAACGGAAGATTAATTACAGTAAAAGCTCCATACGCGCCAGAGGCGCAAAAAAGCTGAGCAAAATGAGTCGCTGGACGAGTTGGTATATACATTGCGTATTACGACCACCAGCCAGCGCGTTAACCGCCGAACAAAGGGCCGACTATAAACCGGGCACGGCTATAAACCAGGCTTGCCAAGCAGAACGCGCCAAATTCACGTCTGAAATAACACACAGAGAAAAAGAAGAAAGTAAGTGCACGCGCCGTTATGGCAAAAGCATAAGCGAAAAGGACAACTTTAGATTAACGAAATGGTCAATTTCCGCACGAAAACCTTCTGTTTTATTCTTCTTCTTTCTTTTGTCTTTTAAATTTTCGTTCCAATGTTCACTGGAAGGAAGCGTCTTAAACAAAAAAGTCAAGATACGCAAAAGCTATGTTTTTAATTAAAGTAACAAGCAAAAACTCGCGTTCTATTACAATACGCGGTTTTATTAGCGTATCTGATTATGTTTTTCTTAACGTACGTCTGTCTAGAATTCCGATTGGAAGATAGCATTGAAATGAGCCTGATTGTAAAATTTCATCGTCAACTTTTTAAAGTCGGATGATAAATAGAAATGGCGTGCCGTCAATTCACCGAGCAATTTGTCATTAATCAGTAGCTAGATGACAAGCCGGGAAAAGAACGAAAGCACGGCGACGTTTTTTCATCGCAGCTTTCGAAAACGCGTAGATATATAATGATACGCTCGTAGGCCGCGGCGAGCGGATGATTAATCGCCCTCGCTGTATCGTCGGCTTCGATCTACGCACGCAGCACGATGTGCATACACACGCATAATTAGGTAAACCGATAATTGGCAACAAGGCCAAGGAGGGCAAGCGACCTTGATCGCGCGCGAAGGTTTCACCCGTTCGGCCGTGCGATTTCTTCGCCGCTTTATTCGCGGGCCCGAATTGTTAACCCTACACCCTATGGGCATAATATTTTGACTGGGCCCCCGTAGGCGTGTAAGATTGTGTCAGGCTGTAATCACGCGCTCGATTAATTTCACCGTCGACGCGAGAGAGGCGATGGAACCGCGCGAATTTGCGACTACGTGTGCCAAATGTACGCATAACGTGACCAGTACGTCCGACTGGGTAAATAAAACTTTTCTTTACAAGACTAATGAACTCTCCAAACATGCAATAATATATTCTGAATATTCTGAATTTTAACATGTCAAAATAATATATTTTACGGCATAAATAAAAACTATTATTTTTCGACTGCATTATTTTTTTAACATATAACATGGTTTTTCCCAACCTAAAATTAAAAATATTGAAGTATTATAAAATATAGAAAACCGTCAAGTATATATGAGAAAGAAAAAAGAAAAAGAGAAAATGAAAGATGTTATTTTTTTTCTTTTTCTCTTATACTCGGACTACATGATTAAATGTACCCTATAATCGACTTAACTCTAGATAAGGGAAAGATATAATCATAAAAATGGAAGATGAATGTTGTATCAATTGAAACTCGAAAGATACGAATTGTAATGTCTAAAAGGGATTTATACTTCGAACAAGTTCACGCGTCGGTACTCGTCACCACTTTCGAGGAGGGCAGAATTTATTCTTGGCATATCGCGCAAAGGTACCTATAAATATCAGGGGAGGCGACGACGTCGTTGGCGTATCCCTGAGATCACCTTTTTGCTTGCATTTTTTTGCGCGAACTCATTCCAAGTATCCTGAAAACGTATTTATTTTTCCGACTCTACAAGAGAATTGCGACGTGTCAAGATGTCACACGGCGATACCAATTTTCTCGTCCTTTTTTTAACACACTTAACTAGAAGAAATTCATCATTCAGTTAAGAAGCTTTTCTTTTCTTTTAAATGAAATGCGCGTCTATAGACATGCAAAAATATTCATCTGCCGTTTTTACTAAAAAATACCTAAAAATTTTTCAACGTTTAAAATAAAAAAAATATTGAAACATGAATATTCCCTATATATAAAATATAAAATATCGAATAAAATTCTGCGATCACAAATTAACGGCATGTTTTAAATAATTAATGTACCTATATAAAGAGAGTGTTCAACAGGTTTCAGATTTACGACCCACAAAAGATTATCAAATAATGTAAGAGAATCATGATTTTATTCACTATTGTAACAGTTTCTGTTTCAGTACTGTTTTTCTAGACACCTATTCATCAAGATAGAATATCAAAGATATAGAGATATATATGGAATGATATAAATATCATGGTCCAATATTATCGAAATGTCGCAAACATTCCCAACGGCAACATTTTCAGAGGAAAATTTTATGGCTCTTTTTACCGCTATACGAAAAGATGTAATAAAATTTTAAATTAACAAAATAAAAAAATTGATTTTGGTTTTAGTTATTCTGCTCCATTCTTATCAAACACATACGTAGACCTTGTTTTTACATTTCTTACCTATATATTGTGTCTTGCTTTAACTTTTTTGCAAATGTATTTATTGCATTATCAGTCGCAGAACCGTATATGTATAATTGCATGTGTGTTCGAAGTATATTGAGCTTGGATCCGTAGGTTCTCTAAGCCGAAATGACTGTTCGGATCAGTCATCTCTGCGGGAAACCGTAGTAAAAATCCATCTGTGCGCTATAGCGTTCTCTTTGAGAGTAGAGATACGGTTTACGATTTCCGCGTCTACAACGGTATGCCGCTGTATAGTGCTTTATCGTCCGTTTCCTTTGTCGTCCGTTTCTCCCTGTCCACCTTCGGCCGCATTCGATTCACGCAGATAGATCGGCATCGAACGGAGCGGACGCATCGGCGAATAAATTTATCCATTCAGTTGTCCCGTCGGACTAACTCGACTTACTTCTCTCCCGTCTTCGACATAAAGTCGTCGCGATCTTCGAACGCTCTCGCAGTTACAGCTCGCTATGCGGAATGAAACCTGCAGCTAGATATATACGATACGCGTCACGGGTAGAACGGCATAGGCTGCGCATAGCGTCATAAATCTTTACGATTGTGTCGGGCCGTTTCTTTATATTTAAGTTACCTCCGTCGAGAGATGTCCACTCTTAAATCTCCCGCGTAAGTCTCTCGGTATCTCGCCGGCCGGTTCTCCACCCGCGGATAAGCCGACAGATAATCAATCCTTTGCTGCCGCGCAGCTGATTAAACTTCACTGGAAAACTTTGCCGCACGTTATATTGAACACACCTGACGACGGCATGTAATTGATTCACGATCGCGACCGCACGGTATTAGCCGTGACGTAAGTTATAGGGGAGGTATACAAACCAATCTTGCGTACCCCTGGGAGGACGATGTCCGATGGACTTCGGATAATTCGCGAATCGCTATTAAGAACCTGTTTATCTTGTCGCGGTTACCTTTTTTTTACGGTTATATGATTTGTACCGCCTGTTACAATCGATTGTAACGTATGTTACACAACATCATAACATATATTTAAACCGATATTTTACAGATCTCAAATTGAAATCTGTATTACGTGTCTGAAGAATTATTAATCGTAATGTAGCAATTTCACCAAAATAATTGACAAATAAGAAATAAATAATTAGTTTATTATCTTCTTAAATAAATTGAATTTTTCGCTATCAAATTATATATATGTTGTACGCTAACCCAGGCTGGCTAATATCCAATCTAGTTTTGCTCCATCGCAAAAATAGCGATGAAACGTTACGTTTCTCATACATTTTTAACACGACATTCCCGCTTGTTCCAAGCTCCGCCCGCGTGTACATTTTAATAAATAGATTTCTCCGTCCCCCTTCTGGTACTGTCCTCGCGGGGTGTGGCAGTCGCGGTTGCGCCCGGCTCGGCGAACGCTTCGTTTGCGTTAACTTCGACGCGATTTATCTTACCCACGGCGAGTAGGCTGGAAATACGGCGAGAGAGCCGCGTCGCGTCGTGCGGTGTGCGTGCGCCGTACACGTGCACGCGCTGGAGCGTGTGCGGGAAGAAGTTTTATGGGAGCGGGTCGCCAAACATGGTAACATGCCCGCGACTCACCTCTTGCAGAGGCAGAGTCTCCCTTCGGCTTCGGCTCGTTCCTGAAAGAAACGCGCGCGTATCTGTACGCGCCACAGACCGAGGAGACGACATCGATGAAGCTTCCGCGGTTGTTAAAACGCATTCTACTTATGCGGTAGCACATAACAGTAGTATGGATTCCCTGGTATGGATTCTCAATCTCTCTTCCTTGACAATGCGAATTCATTAAAATAATGATTAGTCGCATGCATTAAGTGTACAATAAATGAATGTATTAAACTATTATTATAACTGAACTTAAATAAACTGTTCATGTACGTTAAGACACACGTTTATTATTAAAGTTCAATTTCAACGTGTCTACTTGCTTAATATTGTAACTGCGCAAGTTTGACACGATGAGTAATTAGATGCTCGCGTGATGTTAAAATTGAATAAAGATGTTCAAGTTTTTTCGGCAGCATTAGGCATGTCAGAAAAGTTTCGAAAGGTAGCCGGGAAACCTTTGTGGTATGCAGAGAATGTTCGTAATTTGTCCCGAGTAAACAAGGGGGAAGGAGGACTCGTTCCGAACTTTAGCTCTCTGCGGAGAAAAACCTTTTTCGCGGGAGAGCACAGCGAGAAAATAGCGAACTGATGAATCACCGACGTTCGGTGGCAATTTATGGATGCCTCGCGGAATGGAGGTGAAAATTACAGTCGGAGAAGAAAATGGAGAGCTAAAGGAGGACGAGATAAGAAATGCTTGCCCGACGAAAACGGATCAGAAGGAAAAGAAACACACAGCTAGACTCGTCTTCTTCTAATCGGTCTCGCACCTTCGCGCCACACATTTCACGCTCATAATTACTGTTATTAATTTGCGTGCGGCTTAGGTGTAAAGCGCGTGTAATCGCGGATGGTCAGCGACGGCGCGCAATTTACTGCCGCAGGCCACTAGGCATCGCGGATATTAAAATAACTCCGTCGGCGGTTTTGCGTGAGAAATCATTGCCGAGGCCGCGTCGGCCGTTGAAAGATGCGCGACGTATTCGCGGGTCCGGCCGAAGTTCCGCGTCGGAATGCAATAAAAACGTCGGAATGCTCGGACGTTCGACAGATGGGGAAAACAGGTGGTTGGCAGATCGCTCGTTTGTTCTCCCTTCCTCTTTCCCGTCGCTGATAACAGGGCTATCTCTCGGCTTGACCTCCGCCTCGGGAAACCTCGCGGCGACGATTGCACCATTGCGCGCGGGGTCGAAGTTTTGATCTCGAATAAAACGCGCGCGACTCACGAAAGAGTAGGATCAACGGCCAGCGAATAACGCGATATCACTTTTGCGTGTACTTGGAACTTCGGCACTCGATAATATCGACGTTCCGTGGAAATCGAACTAGAGACGGCTGGTGGATACGGGAATAGCGCGGTCTCTCATCCAGCCCAGCGAGTTAGCTTACGCTACATCGGATATGTATACCATATGGATCGATGTAAATACATACGGAAGCTCGATACGCGACTTCAAGAAGTTTCTGCCGAGTTATATGTTCTAAAATATAGAAGTGCACGTTTACTTCCCTCAATTTATGAGCGTAGTAAGTTCCGTTTCGATTTACCGACGTTATATTCTGATTGAAGTTGTGAAATCTTGGAATATTTGCGTAAACTTATAAAGTATGGTTACAATGCGACGAGAAAGTTACTCTGCATGCGGATAAAGATAAAAGTTTTAGAATTGCAATATGCAAATTTTATAAATACCGAAACGAAAATTAAAGATTTAAAAATTACGTTCGGTATTAGCTTCATCTTTATTTGTTATGGCGTAATGTTATTTCTAGTATTGATAATGTATTTTTCTAAATTCTAAAATGTATATTAAAATTATATACATAGAGAGAGAGTTAAAATTTACGACTCGTAAAAGAAGGAATAACCGTCGAGATTTTTGCTGTCGCATATCGTGCTAATTCAACACGCGTTTCGCCCACGCCGGATTTCGTCGACCACCGCATATTCGATCTGATATGATTACTCCTTCACGTGTAAACGTCCCGCCGATATCGAGCGACAGCGAGCGGACTCTTCTACAAGAGCGCGGCCAGTGTAAAAAAAAAAAGAAGGACGACTCCTGATTTATGGCGGTAATAACTCGGCCATGCGAGTCACGGGTGAGGCGGACATCTGTTTGGATCCTATCTCTAAATTCTCGACATGGGCGATCTCGGTGGCACCCGCGGTAATGAGCACACAAGTGTTATACATGCAGAGGAAACAGACCGAGAAACAGGGGAAAATGTGGTCCCTTTTGCTCAGAAGCGGTAGCTGATTGTGAGTAAAAATCGGGATGTATATTGATTGAAAGAAATTTTTTGTCGAATATAAAGCAATTAAAAGTTAAAAACTTTACACAATGTGAACTTTATATGAAGTAAAACCACGAGATTCTTAACCAACTTTAAATAAATTCAACTTTTACAAAAGCTTAATCAGATGAGAAAGAAAACGAGAGAGTATTTTTAAAAATTACTTTTAATGTTAAAAGTAAAAAGCCACGAAAGTAAAAAATAAAAAAAATGGTTCTCCTCTTGGAGAACTCTTGGCTTTCAACAAGATTCTAGGATGGTGCGCAGTTATCTATGCCATGCTATATTCCAGAGAAACTAGATTATTTTAATTTGCGTTAGAAAAGTATTCGCTATCTCCCCTTTAGCGAATGCCGATACCTCCTCGCACAAATCCTCCTTTCGATTCTCTCAACCGTTCAATTTACCACGGTTTTCTCGCCGGCGAGGCGCGAGTGATTCACTCGCGTGCGAGCAATCGAGGAAGGATCATAGATGAGCGGTGTACGCTTGCCGTGTCGCTACATTCGCCGTAAATAAATTACAGTCTCTCGGTTAACGCCGCATACCCCGACATATGGTCGAGATTGTTTGCGCTAATTAATAACATCGTGCGTTCGCGAGATTGTGTGTGCGCGCACGGCTTCCTCCTCGTATGTATTCCCTAGCCTGCTATCGCTGATGAAACTCGACCTGCTCGAGTGTAGCCTCAGCAAAAAAGACAACTCGCCGAGATACTTGCCGGTGCACCGCGAAATTATATTAAACTCCTTTCCGCGTTTCCTCATTTCCGTTAAACTACGGCAGTGAATTAAAGTAAACTAGCCTACTTACTAACTGCGAAATATTATTCCGAGCTGCCATAAATCATAACGGAGTGTATAATATATATGAAGTTATAATAGGGCAAAACTCTCTAGATTGTTATATTACGGCTTTCCCCCTGTTTGCGGATCAAGTTTTGTTCCACGAAATAAGCGAGCGAATATATATATATATATATATATATATATATATATATATATTTCGTGTAATCAATTAATGCTGAACGCGTAATGATATGCTTGTTTGAAGTGGAACCGGATTGTCCAAACACCGGATATGCGTCCAAACACAGCTTATTTTACCATCGTTTATTGCACAGAGTGCTGCATACAGACTGCTTTACGATGAACACGAAACGGGCACTTAACAGCTTTACGCGAGCGTTGTGACGTATATAAGATTCCGTGGCGTTGAAAAGTTCCGAAAGTACCGAGGGTTGATAAATTTAAACGCAACACACGAATTCCCGAGCGAACGCCAAAAATAGTAGACGACAACCAACGTAACAACCGATGAACATTTTGACAGCGGATGTCAAACAGTTTAGATAGAAGTAATCCTTACCAAAAAATAAACATCATCCGACATAAGCCGATAAATAAAAATAGAGCTAAAAAAGATTATAGATAATAAAATATTTAACGCTAAAAAAATGGATTAAAAAAAAAAAATTTAAAAAATTAAAAAATATAATATGTTGTAATATTATAATTGAATAATAGCTGTTAGATAGTTTTCAATTGGAATGATACAAATTTACTGCAAAGCTATTCCTGCTGGGATAAATTCCGTAATTCCGGTCTCATTTCTCGAACAACTTACCTAGCTCTCTCCAGACGAGATGTCTCGCGAACAACTGACGCGTATATGGCGGACACATTACAAACGTATAGATATCAGTACTTGACGTACTCAAAAAGTACACACAGTAGCAACCGAACCGTATCGATAGCGTTAATCCGTTTTTCTGATGGTTTATGGAGGACATCCAACGCCTCTGCGTGCGGCACGTATGTCACGTGCGTGTGCAAATATTCCCGATATATGTATACGTGTGTATGCGACAAGCCGCCGAATGTATGTATGCGCGTAACAGCACATATGCGCAAGGCATTCTGACCGAAGAGCGCGAAATCCAGATAACAAAAGTGGCGTCGCGCGGTCTCGCGCGTACGTCACGGATCGGCGCGAATCACCGCGCTCCTTCCGACAATATGCAGCGCAAGACCTGCAGAGAGCACAACAAAGCGCACGTACATCGCAAAAAGTCATCTTCCCAACACTTGCGGTGAAGAGTGGGAAATGACACGTTCGCGTGAAAAACACTGGTGAACGGATGGGAAAGTTTGCGGTAAATCGCGATATTTCAAGCCGATACAAATCAGAAAGGCGTGAAGAATCGTTAACGTACAAGCATATCTGTTTATTAATTATTATATCTTGAAAAGAGTTGGAATAATAATTAAATAATAAAGAACAAAAAACTAATATATATATTTTCCAAATTTTTTGTTCTGTTTATAAAACTGAAATAGCGAAATTTCGTGCCCCGAATTAATAATGTCGCAATAACATTAAACTAACAATAGCGTGATCAATATGACAGCGACAATACATGCCACGTTCCTGGATATATTAGAGAATTAAAACAAATAATGGTCTTTCCCCGCAAAACAGTGTATCCGTTGTGAGTGAATATTTGATACATCGCACGATGACAAAATAATCATGAGTCGTGTGATTCGTGTGATTCGTTGGCTGACTCGGCTGAAAATGATCAATGGATCGATGACAAGAGGTCAGCGATATGTAATTTCAGCGCGAAGCAAAATAACGATACAGAGTGTAATGTGAGACAATTGCCATTTCTGCTTACAATTATCATTAAATTTCTGCTTACAATTACATATCGCTTACAATTAACTGCGTCGTTGCTATTAAATTCGCAACACTATTCTTATCGCTTTAATGTTAGTATTAATTTTTCTCACCTGTTACATGTAATCTCTAACTGTCTAATAATCTGTTATCGGATACGATGGCGACAAATCGATAAGATTGAATTTTTTCCGAGGTTGATCGTTTACCTAACTATAAGATAATAAGTTCTATAAGATAATATAGTACGATTTTAAGACATAGTTCTCGTTCAACGTGGAGCCTATTAAATTCTCTATAAAATTTAAAGCAAAATTACCGATAAAAATATCTCTAACTTCGTATATAAAAATTCGTACAATCTTTAATTATATGTTAGAATACTTTCATACACGATATTTTTGTATAAAAAATGTCTCATCTAGAAAAAAAAATATATTTAATGGATCTCTCGGAGTTAAGGGTTGAATAACCTACAAAAATATATACAAAGTTTCAGAGTTCTCTCTTCACGACTCGAGCAAGCTCTCTCGTCGGGCCATGCATAACTTCGCAAAAGTCGTTACCTAATCGCTTAAGCTGTTAGTTACGCAGTCTCGACAAGAGGCGTTAAACGTTTCGTTTGTCTGGCGTACGGTGAAGGAAAAATAACGTTGCAAAAGGTACAAGCCATTTCCTACGCTCATTGCCGGTTTATACGCTAGCGGTTCGGCCAGCATAAAGGGCGTATTCATGCGACCGTTCCCCCGTAAAGCGTAATAAGCTAACCACTGTTTCCCGTGTGCCGTGGATCGCGCGCAGAGCCGGGAGAAACCGAATGCCAACAAATTAGGATCTCGCCTGTATTTCCTGTCAGCGATCTCACATTAGGCGTAAACGCGGTACGCCTGCAGGAAAGCATATCAGAGATAAGCCAACGTACGTAACGTGGAAGAGGCTTGATTCGTCGGATCAAGCCGGAACCTGTTCGAGTCGACGAGCTAATGGGATAATTGACGTGGCGATGTAACTGTAACGCAGCGCAAGCTCCGAGGCTAAGAGGCTGAGAACAGAAACTACATACCGTGACAAATATATAAACGCGCAATATTTTACAAGAGCCTTAACTTCTTGTTTTAAGACCTGTAAACCATCGATAAATCATCAAATCGACGTGGATCAATGAAAAATCGATTTATCGGGTCAAATTCAAGTACGTGGATGATTTATCATCAGAATCGTAACTCCCTTATCGTAATACTCTTATCTTAGATAACC
Organism: Temnothorax curvispinosus; assembly: GCF_003070985.1. Taxonomy (NCBI): domain Eukaryota; kingdom Metazoa; phylum Arthropoda; class Insecta; order Hymenoptera; family Formicidae; genus Temnothorax; species Temnothorax curvispinosus. Next base: position 1,700,425 of record NW_020211278.1, on the reverse strand, counting down.
AAGAATGTGTCTGAAAAAATAGTCTCTGTTTGCGTAGTTGCATTAAAAGTACACAAGGTGTGTGTGAGGTTTCTCAATGCGACTTGCGTTCGTCACTACCGCCGACAGCAGGCTTGCGTGAATGCTTGGAAAGTAAACGGCGTATAATTAATTAAGAAGCGTGGAGTCGTCGATGCTGCGTGAATCATTATTGTTAGATTATGCTAACGATTTTGTCGCGACCAGGAGAGGCTAGTGCGAAAAGTACCGAGATCGCATTGAGCTCGCATAGGCATAGCTATACGCCAAGGTGGCTGCCTTGCCGTAGGCGAGAAAGTATTCTGACTACATATATAGTATGCATGCATCGAGGCTGCATGTAGTGCACGCACGCCATAAGGATGTAGTAAGAGCACCACGTTCTATATATACGTGCACGAGCCGTGTATTTTAATCTTTGCCCTTTTAACCCCTTCACTCTGAGACATTAGAGAGCCATTAAATGTTTTCACTCGGTTTACTATTTAGTTCTTCAAAAACAAAACGTACTTTCACTGACTTGATTGAGGCACCGTTAGTCACTTTAGGACATTGAAAATTGATTGTTAATAATGTTAAGAAGTAAATAAAAATTTAATTCCCACGGGATTTTTAAAATAACAGTAAAATAAAATATGTCATAAGGAAAATTAAAATTTTAGAAGCAAATCCGATGTTAAAAGTAACTAATTTACTCTGGATTTTGTCTGTTGTGTTGTGAAAATTACGAAAAATAAAAATAAAATGAGAGTCAAGTAGTTATACTACGTAGTAGTTATTTATATATTACGCGACAAAGATGAAATAATGAAGATTTAAATTTGATTAAGGTACAGATATAAATTATGCATTTGTTTTTGTGGCACCGAGTAAAATACTCTGCTTTAACCCACATACATAAATTTTACCCGCATTTATATATTATACAAATCTTGCACATGCAATATAACTGCAATAACGACAAAAATAACATAACGGAATGTTACATGATGCGTGTAATGAGGCGTCGTATTTAGAATTACGTGGCACCGATGGTATCTAATAGATTTTCACACGCGAAGCTCTATGTTCAGTTGTTAACATCCCCGCAGATACATTAGCGATAAAGGAATAGCGAATATGATAATCTGTAATACGAGCGGGCCGTATAGACTTTCGCGCCGTTGTGTCGTGCATAAACGTCTAATGTCATATACAACGAGCAATATATCTTCGGCGCGAATCAGGCGGAGAAGCCGATGCAGCGTATAAGCGAGCGCGTGCGAACGCGAACCTAAACCCTCTAATTTATGAACTGAACGCCAAAGAACCTGGAATGAACCTGAATACATACGCGCCTTGCACACTTAGGTTTTCTCCATTGCCGCGACATTGCCGGCGACCGTTTATCGAGCAATATCGCTTGTGCTGCGAGTCGACGATGGCTCAACTTCTTCGTGCATACGGAATGCCGCGGTATGCACGTTTTTCACACGCGCGATAAAAGGGTGAATAAACGACATTATCCAAGTACGCGAGAGAGACCTTTGTATTCCATTGTTACTTGTTAAGATGAATAAAAACATTTAACTAACTGTAATATTGCTATAATTATCGTGTGCTTCATTTCCATTTGTATATCGTATAGCAAAAGTGGTAGCAATTTTCTTTCTGCATTCTGCATTCGTGCAAAGAATTCATATCGATGATACATAAGAGACTATCTGTAAACTTACGTAAACTGTTCTTATCTGTAGAACCATATTAAATTACTTTTATTTTATATATTTATTCTTAGGGAATTTATATCAGAGAATAAACCTATCTATTATTTTTCAAATTATTCTGCAATATGTTTGGTCTGTTTGGTAAGCGTATTACTGCTCCGATATAAATCCGATTAATTCGATCGTCTTCAAAAGAAGCTCTTGTCGCCGGTATCTCTGCAGGGTTATACCCATATAGCGACCCGCATGCACACGAATGCATCCGTGTGCGTGCCGCAGAGGTAGTAGGCCAGCACCATATACGGATCCTTCGTACCGTGGACCGTAGAGAGGAGAGGCTGCTCTGGCCATTGCTCAGACCAAAAGAGAGAAACGCGAGGACCGGTACAGGTTCGCGTTTGCCACGTTCGGTCGTGCGACGTTCGTGGTGTCCTATATGCGAGCGACGTCAGTCCGTAAGGAGCAACCTTCCTCGAAAAGCAGAAATTGCGGTACTTTCAAATTTTTTAATTTTCATGATAAATAGCATGTTAATTGTAACAAACGAAGTACTTCTTGGTATGTTATTAGCGCATAATAACCTGGCTTAAAAATATATACGGAAAATATAAACAAGAAAAGCATAATAGATATGATAATAATTCAAAGAAGTAATTAACCGCAAGATATATCAAGTGCCAACTTATTTCATTAACTAAAAGAGTGATAAATGAATTATCGATTTAATAGCAGCCTTGCTCAAGATAGCTAGATGTGCCGAGTTAGTTTAGGATTGTTATATCTCATCACGCGTCGTATTAATACACCAATCGAAATCGTCAGGTGTAACGAGAATTAACCGAGACAGCGCTAATTCCAAATTGATGAGAACGAGAACGAGAACGAGACAAGGAAATGGGAGAAACCGTGGAGAAAATACTTCACGTATAAGAAGACAGATTTCATTTTCGTCTCCTTGTTGCGGGCGCGTGCGTGGAACTCTGCCAGATGCAAACCACGTGTACCTACTCCGTTTACCGGTCTCCTCATCTTCTTCGTGTCCTTCCTTTTCTTCCTCCGTGGCCCACACGTTCGACCTTCGAAAATTTAAATCATGGACTCCCTCCCTCGCGCGCGCTCTTGTACACGTACACCCGAAGCGTTGGGCGCGCTTGAGGGTGTGGGTGAACCCGAAAACTGGTTTTCTGACCCTTCTTCACGCCTTACAAATCGAAAGAGGCGAACCGGAATCGGGACATCATTACGAACGTTCTGTCGTAGCGAATGATAACGAGCAAAGTCTCACAACTTAAGATAAGATACCGCGAAAGATTATATTATTCCGAGATCTCTCTGCGATGATTATCTCGACGTTCTATAAACTCCTTCCTCAGAAAATTTATTATCGGATTTATATATAGATCTTGATGTAGATACATAAATGTCTCACGGAAATTAACGCGGATGTGACAACAGAAGATATATATATATATATTTTTCTCAAATATTTAATTACGTCGGTTCCGTTAGAAATCGGACGAAATTAACATGATACGATTTTCACCATCCGCGTTTCATTAACACATGTATCAAGTTCTGTATACGAGAAACTGATATATGTATCCGATGTACGAGAGTTTAGACACCGTAATTTAAATCATTCAGCATCGAGCGTGAGATAGATCTAAATCCGTATGAGTAATCAAAGCCGCGATAAACAAGAGTTCTGCAAAAAGTTTCGAGTTCCGTACGGCTACGGGAAGAGATTTACGAGCGTTCGGAGGGAAGCGTGACCGAACAAGAACGATTTCGTCGCGCGTAAATATGCTGCGGGTGACGTGCGGGCTCGAAAACCCGATAATAGATTCCGCTACGCGCTCGCGTGCGTGGAAAACTCTGCGGCGAAAAATAGCGTTTCTCGCGATAATCTCAAACTACTCGTGCGGTCCAGGCGCGTCGTTGCTCGTTAGACACAGCAGCGTTCACACAACATCCGTCTTAAGAAGACTGGATGCACTCGTCTCGCAAACGATAAGCGGTATTTTCGGCCCAGCCTCAGACGGAACTGGCGCCGGCAATGTTGCTGAAAGTTACCACTGGGTGTTTCTAAGAATTTTCAGTACAATGCGAAATGATTTTAGGGACAAAATTAATGCTTCTTGTTAATGAGCCAGAATATGACCTGAACGATTAAAGGATCAGAAATGGAGAAAAGTTCCTAGAAAGATCGAATTCTACTCAAAACTTTTACCTAGTTTGTATTCTTTACAGACAACTTTACCAGACAATTGGTCGGATTGGTTTTCCGTTTGTTATTGTTGCAAAATTTCAAAGAAATTAATGGTAACCTTCCCAACCTTCAGGGATACTATTCGTGCTATGAGAGAATGGTTCTTTCTAACATTGGAACGCTTTTATATTGCAAAGTATTCTTATATATTGTAGCAGACACTCTGTAAAAAGAGATTCGAAATTAGCTTGGTTATTCAGACATATAAATTTTAACAAAATCCATTAGAGAATTACAATCTAATTTATTATTATTATTATTATATACTTGTTGTATCTATCTTATTAGTTAAGTAAGTGCAATAAAGAAAAATATCTCTTCTGTCTTAAAAAAATCAAAATTTTCGTTTTTTTTTAAAAAAAAACCGAATTATTGTATAATTACATCAAGAATTGATAATAATCGTCAGAATATTCGTCCTGCAGCGAAATTGATACATCAATAGAAATAAAAAGGAACGTAGACAGCCACAAAATACACAAAAATCAAGCGATAGTAAAATTATAGTGATTATATTCGCTGGTTGATGTGTTTCGAGACGATGAGGCTTTATTTAACAAGTTTCTCATTGAACTCACCCTCTCTTTCACCTATACGTGATTTTCGGAAGGTGCACAAAGTTTTACGGTTTCCCCTTCTCTCTCCCGTCAGGAATCACGCGGCGAAGATGGTTAAGAGTTTTTAAAATTTCGATCTGCATCCGACAGCTCTCGACAACGGTTCGAACCATGGGGTTCCTGAACAGCGAGGAGATTTCGCGCCGCTCGAGCCCTCGTCTTCGACAAAAAGCGGCCCTTCGGTAAAGTCTGGATAGCGTCTTGCGGGCTGAAACCGCAGTGGCGTAAACGTCGAAAAAGGTCACGAACAGTAAATCACGGCGTGGCATGCAGTCAGTCGATATCGATGCTGTCCGAAAACGATTTCAACCAACAGTTTACAACCCACCCTCAACTTTACGAAAAAACATCGAATCATGCCTTTACGCTGTTTTCTTTTTATGCGAACCCCTTACTGTACATAGTTAAAAGATATTAGATTCTCTAGATGACTGAGCGTCGAGGTACAATATGAAAACTTATAAAGGAAACGTTCGAGTTTTATAGAGTTCATAAATAATGCTGCCCCCATACCTATCTCGTACACCAGTAGATACTATTTAGATGCTGTTATATATCCTTATATCGAGAGTATGTTATATTGATACCGTTAAATTGATCTTTTCACAAATGTCTACTGTTAGTTTCCCAAGATATCGAATCAAGGACATATAATTTCCCCCAAGTTTTCAGACCTTTTACAAAATCGAGGATAAATTTTACGGTTTAACGTGTAATTATCGCTTGACGAGGTAGGTACCAACTTTGCAGATATTTTTTTCCACGGACGAATATATTAACATCGTGACGGTCAGCGAGATTAACATCGAAACGAGCGAGAACGTCAGTTTTAAACTTACATGACACGGTATTTGAGCCAGCGCTCAAATATAGGATCCGTTGCCACCCTGTGGAATATAATACCTACTCTTCACGACACCGGCTTCCCTTTGATCGTCTCGAATTCGTCGTTCCGTCAGCGCGAACGCGTGTCTAATCTGAACGGGGTAGATAAAGCTTTACGCAAGAGAACACGAAAAGAGCTCACCGTGCTCTGCTCCGGGGATTTCGAGAAACTAGATATTTTCCTCGGCCCCGAGGAAACGCAGCGGGTAAGTAATTACGAGCATCAACGATCTAAGTTAGGCTCGGCCGGGAATTAAGCCGGGCCGCTACACAGAATATAATCCTAAAGTCGAAATTTTAATCACGCAATTTCAAGATACGAAATTTAAAGAAAAACATAACTTGGAAGGTAAAAACATTTTAAAATATAAAAAAAATAATAAATTGTAAAAATCAACATCATTAACCATTATTTCTCGTGAATGAAAAATATTCATATTTAAATTAACATCGGGGCTATTTAAATACGGCAGAGTTATTATAAGTTGATTATAAGTTGTTTATAAAGAAATGTACACATTTTTAATAATGTCTTTGAATCTATTTGAAAAAGATTATGTCTTTAATTATGAGTTTAAATGAGAATGCACCTAGAGATCTCATCAGGTTATTAAATAAGAGAAACAATCCGGAACAAGATATAAGTTGCACGATGTAACTTTAACAAAACTCTTTTCCTGTTTGTGTAAATGTAGGTCAAGTAGCGCCTTAGTCGAGATGACGGAAAAGCTACAGGGCAGAAAATGCTCAGCAGACAGTGTCCCCGGTGTGCTCGGGCTTAATACTCTGTATAATCCTATTACGATACCGAAATGCTCCTATAATGTCTATCCAACGGAGATTAGGATCGACGCGAGTCATGAGAATCGACGGCGTTCGCGACCATAAAACTCGGTAGGCAGGCAAGGCTCCGACTCGTGCCGGATTTTAATTTATGTCGTGAGAACGGCACGTTGCGAAAGTCTTTCTTCGGCAAGGCGATAACTTCGGACACGCCTGGCCTCTCCTCTCATCGAGCGTCGCTCTCGTACCGTTACTTTTTCCGCGATAAGTGCGCCGGCCGATTAGCGCGCTCATCATCGATGGGAACTTCGACGCGTCCGGAGAGACTATCGTCGAATCCCATCGTAAAGTTACTTATATTAAGATTGCGCTGTCTACTAAATCTGCTTAATAATGTTCGTATCATAAGTATATAATATATGCAATATAATAACTGTATATATGTAATATAACATAGAAAACGTATGAATATGTAAATAAAATAAGGATTATAAATTATAAATGAAATGAAATATTCACCATATCGGAAATTAAAAAGTACTAATAAATGGTATATATGTAATGGTATATATCCAGTTATTATTATAACATTGTGTGAATTCACGATTTCAGGTATTCTTGATACCTGAATACCTGCATGAATATCTGCCTGGATCTGCCAATCTGGAGACCCGAGTATTGTGTTTATATCGTAAACCTCAAATCTGAAAACCTCTCACGGCTACCTTTCGCGGCCCAAATAAAATAACTATTCCGTCCCCCCAGTTAACCGCAATATTCGGAAAGGAACTCCTTTGTCGTCTTCACGAACGTTTGAACGCTCATATAAAAATCGCTCCTCGCTCAAATTCAACGCGAGGAGAAATACGCTCGCGCGTTAATAAACGGATGTGTAAAGCAAATCGTATAAATTACGGCCCTTTTTTATCTCGCGCAGCCGCCACGCCGTTATACATGTACTCATCAGTCGGACAGGCCATTACATCTAGACAGCCGGAGTATACGAAAGCAGCGCAACATGCAGGCCGAGTGCGACACGACGTGCAGCGTGTTCCGAACACGTTGCACGCGAATTGCGCGCGTATCTCGATCTGCGGTTTTCACGTTGGGCCTGCCGTTTCACATTGTATCTGCCTCACGTGTCCATTCGCGACGTGTACATTCGTAAGATACTTGGAAGATTAACACGTAAATGTTCCGATTAACGGCACGTAAGTGCGCGCGCGAAATCGAAATTGCAAGGTCTTTGATAGGCCTACGATATGGAAAAACGAATTTTAATTGCAATCAATTAATCGATTACATCATTTCACTCTTTTTCAATAATTGACATCGTGATATAGTGACACACGAAATATCTTAAATATGATTAATACGTTTTTGATCGTATGTTAAATGTGTTAAATATTCTTATGATGCAAGAGATGCAACTCGCGCGCCTCTGTTCTTTATTTAGTGAGATATTTGCTTACGATTTTACAACTGACAATCTCGAGTTTATTACGTTTGTTTTGCGGAATGCAAATTGTCTGTTGCACGTGCGTTGATTACGATATACGTTTTATAATCCGTGACATCATTTAACGATCGCGTGAATTCGCGTCTGTTATTGTTACTCAACGGCATGAAGGGCCGAACCGAGGGAACCAAAAATCCAGGCCTCTGATCGTAAACGGCGCAACGTTTTCTCTTTCTCTCTTTCTATTCTTCTCGGGAGGCACGAAACGTAGGGGAAACGCTTCGATAAATTATTCATGTCCTCACGACGAGTCGTGCTGCGCCCGGGACAGTTTTATATAAATTTTTATAGGTCGTACAAAAGCGAAGTGGTTACGTCTTCGGGAACGACGCGCGCGATTTCCTCGTATCGATCGATCAACGCTTGTACATCATATATTAGCGAAATTCTATTAATAACAATTGGCGGAAAATAAAGCCAGTGTGTATATGTCTAACGAGCAATATTATTCATACTTAACAATATTTATGGCCGCGTCTTTTCATAGATCATAAATTTTTAAACGCTTCAAAGAATTTTAATACCAATACCGACAATGCATATTATTAAAATTATGTATAGCCTTAGACTGGATTCGAGTAATAAACATGTATTAAGCAGGGAAAAACAGAGAGTTGTAATCTCTGATTTTCTTTTAAAAATAGATACGAGAAATTGATAAAATCTATCGATATGCATCAGTAAGTATTATATTTCCAAAGTGGCTCACTTTAATAATACAAACATTAGTCTCGATAAATATTCGTCGAAGTTTGATGGCGATAAAATTAAATCTTATCGATTTAAAAATAGAATATTTTTATAAAGAGAATTAATAATTAAATAATATAATAATGAGTAAAATCAATGGGTGAGAAACAAGTCAATAATACGTATTTATAATTGACATTTCGAAATAGCTCGAAAATATTTTAAATCCCATTACCCATTACCCACTCGAAAGTTTAATTGACCATCGTAGTAGCATATATGATGTTCTTATGAATCATCTATCCTCCTACTATTAAATTTACTACAATGAAGAATTTATCTCAGGAACAATTCAACTTTAGTGACGTAACTTCTTATCCGTACACCTCCTTGACACATTACACATTACCGATAACGAGCAAGATATGAACATCTTTTAAAAAAAAGAAAGAATGTCATATCGTTAATATTATTTATTCAGTTCCTCTCGATCCTCGAATAATACGTGCTCGGGAGGGATAGCACGAGCATCCTCTCATTCTCGTATACCGTGTGCCTCGTAAACACCGTGTGCACGGGTAAGAAATGAAGAGCGGTTCGACCACAACATCAAGTATGCCTTACTATGCGTCGAAATTATTACTATCGCGCTAATCACCGCATAGGGAGAAATATATGTACATATATCGTTCCCTCTCCCTTTCTTTCTTTCTCTTTTTCTCTCTTTCTCCTCGGACTTCTCTCCCGCTCTCGGGATTACGACCTCTGTCGCCGTCCGTGATTTGTACCGTTCCGGAGGCGACCACTCTCCGTTTGGAGCGAAAGAGACAACGGAATGAGAGAGAAAGAAAGAGGGAGATAGAGAAAAGGAGACATATAGAACGGGCGACTCTAATACGCCGGCATAAACAAAGTGATCGAAAGAAGGAGAGAATCGGACTAACTGGATCGTTAAATGCCAGAATCGTCACTGCCATTTGATTTCTCGCGGTATCGCGTAACGACGCGGGCACCCGGTACACGACGGAGAATCTCCCGCGCGAGATGTGCGCGACGACGCGTCGAAGGATGTAAAAGCGCTAATGAAAGATACGACGTATGTAAAAACGGTCTACCCTTCGTCTCGAATGTTTACTCAAGAAACGGCGTTGACGAAGGAATACAAACGCCTCGTGCGGCGAACGAAACAAGAACGATACTTCTTTTCTCTTTCGTCTCTCGACGTGACATTCGTGCATGTTGAATATATTTAATCGCGTATAAAAGCACTGCAAACGTAAATATTTCAAAGAGATTCATGATATTCTAATAAAGCTAAGCAACATTATAAATAACGTTATTAAGACTTGCGCCGAATAATGTCTATAACGTTAATGTTAGTGACAAGAATGCGCGATTTATAGTAAATAGTAGTGTAGCGTAATTGATAAATTGTATACCATATATAAAATATTACATATATATAATTAATATTAATAATATAAAAAATGTTAATATCATGTTATTGATATCTGCATTTGCGATATTTTCAAGGAATGTTAATACATCAACAAAAAACCATTTGTCGCTCTGGAATACCAATTATATCACAAGCTTGATTTACAATGTAAATCTGACTCGCGCTCATGAATAAAACTATCAATTATATATAGACTGCGTGAAGTATAACACGTTATCCGTAAAGAAAGGTGTTAACTACTGTGATAATCGCTATCGTTGTCCTTAATACACAGCGCAAAAAAGAAAAGCTGCGACTTCGAATTTCGAGATTTGTTCTCAACGTGCGATCGCATCCCTAAATTCGCGTCGGTCCGGCTCACCAAAACAAACGACGAATCATGGCCGCCCGGGGGATGCGCGCGAAATTGGAGCACGAAGCACCGACACTCGTCGCGGATCGCACGTGCGCGATGGGGAGAAACGCCTCATCATTATTTCGCCTCATTAAACCTAATCGAAATCGCTTGTTTCTCTCAAGGAAAAAAGAAAAAGAAAAAGAAAAACGACGAGAAAGAGGCAGCCTGCAGCCAATAGCCGCGCTAGCAATCAAAGGGTTGCGCGCTGCGAAACGAAATGACATTAGGGGTTCCACTCACCGAAACTGAGAGAGATCAGGTCAATCAGCAATCCCGCGGCTCCATGGCGTCCACCGATTTCCCGTACTCGATGCACAATTGAGTGTCCCGTGTCGAGTCGCGTGGATGTTCGCGTCGCACCATGAAGTCACCGCTGCGAAACGTGCATCCGGACATTCACAGAGAGAAAACACGACAGCGAGATCGAGTGGAATTTTCGCGACGGACGCACTGACGGGACGCGACGTGACGTGACGCGCCCGCGATTTTGTTTATGTACGATCGCACGACGCGACGCGACAGAGAGAAACGAAACGAAACGAATCGCCGTCGAGCGAAGCCTTGGCAGCTAAACGCCGACTGAACGCGAGACGCGAGAGACGCGACTTCGGCTTCGGCGTCGGCTCCACGCGTCGCCTGCGTCGGTCGCCTCACCTCTCTCTCTCTTTCTCTCGCGCGCGGCAGGGGTGGCGACGAGCGGTGGTGGAAGCCAGTTTGAAAGTACGCGCAGTCGCCGCTAAGTTGGCGCCAGTCGACGCGGCGGCAAGTACTCGAGATTGAAACGCGCTTGCGGAACGCTGCTCTGGGAGTTAAACTCTTCTGGGAAGAGAGAAGAGAAGTAAATAAAGCAAGAGAAAGCGATGTAATCCAAAGAACGTAACCGAATATTTAATTAAAACATCAACAATGCATTAAATAAAAAAAACCGTTCTCGTGTATGTAGCTAAAATATGGAATAGGGTTTCCCGTTTTTAATTGTGGGACCGCGACTCCAGTGGTCGAAAATCCGTCAAGACAAGAAAGAAGAACAAGAAGAAAAAAAGATAGGGAGCCGAGATAATTAAAGAATAAAAAAAATTGTTGTTATTTGCGTTAGAATGAATCTGTAGGGAAACAATGGGACAACGTATCATATCTCTTATTTCCGCTGTCTAAGGAAGATAGAAGCTACAGAATATATAAAAATAAAAAAATGTAAGGGCCACTTCGACCAAGCTCCGATTAACTTAATCGTTGATTAGTTCATTGGAAATGACCAATCGCATTTGCTCATTAAACAAATTGACAAATGCGATTGATCAATTCCAATGGACTAATCAACGATTAAGTTAATCGGAGTTTGGTCAAAATGGCCCTAAAAAAATTAAATATATAATTTTAACATAAGAAGAAAAGAAGGAAATTATTGATGGTCGCGAATAAATCATTACGAAAATAAACTTCTCGCATTGTAGGCTTAAACAGCTTTCTTCGAGTTTTCTTCATTAAAAATTTATATGACATTTCACACATATATTTATAAATCTAATCTATATTATACATTTATATGGAAATATATTAACGAGCTGCGACATGAGTTGGACACTGGGATGCTATCGACATGCGATTTCTAGAGATCGAGGAAGCGACGCAAGTCGCACGTCCTTCATTAGTTTAAAAATCCTCATCGCTCGAAGTTACATTTGCACCGCGGGAGATCCCCGCGCGTAATAATCGTAAACAATTTCTAATATGTACATACGTGGGACACCGTTAGAAACTCGCCGCGGGTACGGACGTGTACCTGAAGTGCGTATACGCGCCGCAGAAGTAGCGTCGTCGTCGTCGTCGAGCAACAGAACGAAAGACCCCTTGAAGCGCGATTCAAGAGTACCGGCTAAAGAACCCAGCTCTCCTCGTCCTCTATGCGTGCTCTCGTAGTCGCGTACCGTAGCCCGTATTAAGAGAGCCTCGCTTTATTAACGACGCTGGGAATTGACATCTGCTCGTTACGCAGAAGTCCGCGGCTTTGCTTCAATCGCCGCACTAGAATCATGATTATGCGATTTTCTCGCGCGATTATACAAGACATTCTTGCATGTGCAAGATTCAGTTATCCCAATATACTTGATATTCAAACATCGAAGATAATGAAAATAGCGATATGCAATGGAACTGCGGTAGAAAGTAACGCTCGATATTTTTTATTCCGCCGAGAAATATCGCGCTCCTTACGAAATGGACTGTTATTAAATACTTGGTATTGTTTGGGCTACTGAAAGCACGTGCAGAAGTGTCTCGTGAGAAATGTCGAAATACTCTGAGTGGATTTTAGAAAGCGACACCTGCAGCGAATATCGATTGGAGTCACGGATTGCATATTCCAAATGAAATGAAATGAAATGCGTCTCTCATGCACTATATGCTTATGCGACAAATGCCGGATAATTAATTAAATGTGAGTGCCTCTCGGCGCACGAATTCATACATATTTCATACATAATGCAGCTGTATGTAAAGAGCTCTTAGAATAATAATATACATGCTAAACAATATATACGGAATAAAATTATGTAAAATTCTTAATTTATTTAAAAAAATATTTTTGTCTAAAAATAAAAAATAAATAAAAAGATACTTAAATAGGGAATAAAAATACAACAGTTACATTAATGAGAAGAAGCTGCCTCCCTTTTGCAGTTGTAAATTATTGAGTTCAAAATATTGAAATTAAGGACCGCAAAAATTCTCGAAAAACATAAAATGTTATTATAGCTTTTCTATTTCTGCATTCGTATATCCGTTACGCGGAAAATTATGTTTCTTAGTTAGACTCCGCGCTCAAGAAATCGTCGCCCTAGCTTCTTGCCGTCGGTAAACAGGAGCAAGATAAGCAACCAAGGGATAAGGGACCTGTCATCCGTGACGGAGTACGTCCCGTCCCAAGGTTCGCCTCAAGGACGATAACCCTCCGCGAACTTGAGTCGTCGGTTCAAACTGGACTCGATCGCGAGAGTAGGGAGGAGGAGGAGAAGAGAGAGAACTTCTCTCTTCCACCTTACATCTTTCCTCGTCCTCTTCTCGGATCTTGCCCTTATGCGTCTTATTTCGAGAACAGGATGATTACGCGTTTACGATCTAGGTTCCCCGCTACCTGCTCCCGCTCCGGTGAAGTCGAAGGTGAATATATATTATCGAGAGAGGCTCTCTCTCTATCTCTCTGTCTCTTTTTCTCTCTCTCTGTCTCTCTCTCTGCGGAGGCACTTCAACGTAGCCGCTCTCGCGTGAGCTACCTCGAGAGGGGGAGGAAGGGGCACCGACGGGAGAGGCGGTTTCAAGGACGAAGAAGGAGAATCGAAGCCGGAGGAACGCTTTTACTATACGATTGCGTGGGGGGTCGATGCGCGCACGCACACATCTCGGCACGGCTTGTACGGCGAACGTTCATAAAGAGAACGGCCGTGTTGTGCGAAGGAGCGGTTTCGGGTCGGCATAATCCGAATTCGAAACCTGTTCCTGCCCCATGGGTCAACAACAACATCCTCCTACATCCTGCTCTTCCCCCGTGAGATCCCTCTCCCCGAACCGCCCGTCCCTCGATCCGGCCTCGACCAGATGCACGAGGCACTTCCACCGGGAGTAATGCGTATAAACCCCGGTGTCAAGTGCTTGGTCGGTGGTTACGTTATTTTTTCCCCGGTTTTACGGCTCTATCCCGCTGGTCGGAAGCGACTCCAGGCTTTAGCTCGCGCGAGAAACGTTGCCACGGAGGTGTGAATGTACCGCGTGACTTGCAGATACATTTGCACTGGCCAAGAGCGTTCACCATGCTGTAATTCGGATGGGATGAACTCCTCCCACGTTAAGAAAAAAAAATAGAAATAACTTCTCAAAATATTTTTTCTTTTTTTTTCTACCCTTCGAAGTAACGTGTACGCGATGGAAAGTGTTTTTTTTTATGAAAGTCACTCAGCTTTTAATGGCTAACAAAAAATATGAGGAAAAGCGTGCTTTATAGCTTACTTTAATCCGAAGGGAAAACGCGCGTACACATACGACTTTGCGGTTAAAATCCCGCGAGATTGAAAAGTGCAACGTTGAGCGCTATTGGTCTACTTTCTCTCCAGGCGTAAATTGCAATCACGTCCCGTGGGATGCGCCTGATACGCCTTCTTCGTGCCGCAGCTTGTTCCGCGACGAATCAATTAGGAGCTTCCAGGCGCGTAATTATTCGGATCCAAAGGAAACTCTGCGCGCAGAACGGCATTCGACAACCTTGTCTATATAGCGCTTCGCGGGAGGCAGCGTAATTTCCGCGGCGGATACATTCAATTTGATATAGAGCACTAAACTGGGTTACATTAGACCGCTTTATTGCGGCTCTATAATAGCGCGACGCGTTTTTTGCATCTGCATAATACTACTACGCGTTGATTGTCGACTGCCCGCGATCGATTGGGGAGTATCGTTTTTATGCATTTCCTTTTCTCCCCAACTCGCTCGTTCGACTTCCTTGTAATCCAATTCTTGGCGTCTGAGAACGCGAGCTTTGAAAGGTTCTTGACAGAAAATTGCGCTTTGACAATCAAAGGTAAGAGGATCAGATAGCTTCGATTTTGTTTACAATGCGTACAATTAGCGCCGCAAAATTATAAAAAGCTGATGTGAGGGACAAAGCGGTTTAAATGTCTCATCGAGTGTCATTCAAATAATGCGGGTCATTGTTCGCGTTGATCGTGCTTGCAATTTGCAAGTGGTAATAGTCGTGAGAAACGCTTTATCGCGTGAGTTTCTATAGTGTCAAAATTAATAAAATTGCCATATACCTCAATGCAAACAATATTATTCAAATAAACTTAATAATTGATTTCTTTCAAATAAATAATTAATAATTAACGCCTCATAAAAATTCGCGAAAAATCAACAAAAAATAAAAGATGACATAAAAGAACGTCACTTAAAAAATTTCTTAATACAGAAAGGAAAGTAACGTGGTGTAATATGTTTTTTATTTTAAAATTTTAAAACGTAATATATCATACGTGTAACGTGTAAAATATTTCACAGAAACGTCACAATGGCGAGCAAAAGTACATATGACGGAAGATTATAGCGTGTATATAAATGTGCTATGCTCTTAAGAGTTGATACCTCTTATTTAATTACACTCGCTTAATGTACATAGATCCCGTTACGTAACTGTGACGTGAATAAAGAGCTGGGACCGAATGGACAATTAGTACGTGAAATGGAGCACGTTGCAAGTGCGATTATCTTCAAGTCCTCTTTCGTGCCACTGCGTGCCAGTACATCTCGAAAAGCCGGCGGTTATTATTGCGCTTCCCGTATTAAGCGTCTCGCTTGTGAGAGATGACCTTACGGCCTCTTATCGGTAAACCGTACTCCGTCCTGACACGGGCACGTAACGAACGTCGACGAACGTATAACACGAAATCACGCTGCTGACGGTCCAACGTATAGATAAACTTTGCTGATGACTTTTGACAACAAACCACGATTTCACCTCATAATCTTGACGGCGATGATTTCACTGAGATTCTAATCCCTAACTCTACCAGCTCCGGTAATAATTCCAAGTCCAATAATAGCCTACCGCACATAGGAGCAAAGCGGCGTGGCGATGCGGAAAATCGGAAAACGAGAAGTCTTGGATGAAGATAGCATACTAGTCACCGTATGAGATATCGCTTTAATAAACGATCGGCGCGCGATTCTTAAATAATTCTGGGAAGCCGACGTAATTGAATGCAGACAGAGAGCGGTGTCATATTAATGTACAACAATGCAGTCAAATTTGATTGAAAGTAATAGCTAGGCAGTACTGCAAAGTGATTAGATTAATCGCGAGGCCGATTCAGGAATATCGCGCATGTCGGAGACAGCTCTGTAATGAAGATTAATATCCGCTAAGAGCCACGGCGCGAGATATTCCTCGAATCTATTAGCCTCCGCGAGACGCGGGTAGTGTCCGTTCGAGGGTTCGTGTCGGGGAAACGATGAAAAAAAAAGAGAGAAACAACGAGGGGAGGAGAGGGAAATAATTACAGGGAAGGCCGCGTCCGCAAGGACGAAGACGGTGGAAAAAAGGAAGCCGATATAACAACGTTTTCGGTACCGCGGCGAAAGTAGCCCGAACGTGAAATCGAATCAGCACTGTTGAGGCGCCGACTCGTAATCCCCGAACAAAGGTCCGTCTGAGCCTCGCCAGCTCGACAAAATTTCGAAAACGCCCAACATACTTACGTTGAATTTATTTTAAAAGATAAGAGCGGGAAAGAGAAAGTTTTTTTTATCATTGTTACGATTTTCTCTAATTTTAGATCTCGATTTGAGGTCGAAAATTATAAAAAAGAAGATTTATAGACAATTTGATAAAAATTACACTCTGGACACTATCTCTTTCTCATTTCGCAATTTCTATTTTATATCACCAATAATCAGATATATCAAACGAAAAATACATATGTTTTAAGTGTATTTGTAGTTTTTGGTGTATCTTTTCACGAATAAATTTTTCCATATTAACCATCTAATTTAACGTTACGAATAAAATACTCATAAAGTTTGTTAAAAGTTCTTTTTCTCAACGAGTATGTAATGCAAATAGCATGAAATGAGAATGCGCACGTGTTGGCAAGATGATGCAGCTCGCAGTCATGCGGGCCGCACACAACGAGGCTGCGAAGTAAAAATATCGATAGTGATGGATAGGTAAGTGATTAGAGTCCCCGTCATGGAAAGCAATTTTCTTAAAAATTTGTTTTACACGTCGAGCGAGGGTGAGAACGAATTTCGTTGCAGATTGATCGAACCGCAATTTTGCGAGTCATCATCTCGCGGCATTATTCGCGTGCATGCAGTAAACGAGTAATAATTGTACGTGCAAAAAGTATATTGAAAGAATACATCAAGCGCAACACTCTTCAAGAGTGATTATTTAAATGTGCTCATCGAAGACTTTTACAAATTCAATGAATCGATGACGGAACTTCCTTTATATGCGCGTTACCATAGATTATCTCTTATGTCATTAATCACGATTTATCTCTGACTGTATCTCACCTTCATTTTTGTTAGCTATTTTTACAGAGTGAAATTATCGCACTTATTTATCGGACAATTACCACTTAGCGTTATCAGCTACCACTTGATCGCGAATAAACGCGCAAACAATATAATTATAGCAAACACATAAAATTGGATGGAATTCAATTACCTGACACGTTAACTCTTTAAAGAAGACGGACCTACAAGCAATCTGGAGCATCCAGTATATTGCAACTTTACGACTCGAAGGAAGAAATAAGGTGGAAAAAAAGAAATAAACGCACGCGCGGCGAACGAAAAAGCTGACGTCCGTCCGAAATAAATCGCTCGTGCTTTTTCTTACGACCGCCTCCGTCAGATCCTCTTACGCTCAATCTTAATCGGCTTCGAGACGTGCAGCTCGTTACCCCGTGCGACCCACGACGTTTAGGGACGATTAGGGCGCAGCGAGCGTGCGACACGATTAAAAAAAGAGACACGTCTCGTGTAGCGATCCTGCCACGCAAGCTGGAGGATTGAAACCGGTATAATCTCGGTGATTGCAGATTCCGACGGTGCAGATGCGCAGGACTGATCTCTTATTCCCATCGATCGGAACATGACAACTGGGTCGTGGCAAAGTTGCGATTCCGAACGACGTAATCATATATAAACTATATAGATAATGCGTTCAATCACCGTGTAATATTTTAACATCGTGCTATGAGGATTAATCGGAGAAAATCTTTTAATACGAAAATGTCGAGATCGCAACGGTTTTCAAGTTAAGAGCGATAAGAGTTGGCCATTCGTATCGAATTTCACGTTCACCGATCTATTATGCATTGATCTTTGCAGTTTAGGTGAAACCTTCGTTGTTGATTTCGCTTCTTAGTCTTTTATGTGCGACGTATGTTATATATTAATTAGCTGACGCTGACAAGTTGATTACTAATAGAAAAGTTACTCTTACACGCTTTTATTTAATCATATCGAGAATCATATGCATTAAAATTGCAGAGAGACTTTCTCCCTCGCATTCCAATTCCATATCATTTTAAATAAATTTTTAACATAAGCATGTTACATAATTATTTTCATCGCTGTTTTAATTACCGATAGTGAACCTCGAATCATAAACGACGTAATTGAAAACAGTATTCGCGCAACCGTTTTCTTAATATTCCTCTCTAATTCTTATGTAAATTCTCCGAACACGAAAACGCGTGCGATCCAAATAAAACGAGAATAAACAGTTAATTTCCCAAATGGCATAAAACGTATAAATGATGAATCACTCACCCATCGTTGTTCCGCCGATGCCGGAGAGATAATTTAACGCTCACTGTAGTACGGATACGCAGTAACTCATCCACGTTGATCTGTAAAATACAAATAGACCCAAATTATAACAGAGTGTGGAATAATTAATATTCCAAAAAATAATCTTGAGCGTATTAAACTTTTTATTTGTTTTTTTCATGAGATATTTAATACAAAATTTAATTTCTAAAAAAATTTTTTTTTTTTAGTATTAACTTTAGATTTCGTAATATAGAAAAGTTTTCTTCTTTATATTTTTTACATGTATCATTCAGATATAAATGATTTAAATATTTAATTAAGAACCGATCAATTTTGTACAAAAAATATAAAAATATATAAATGTATATATAGGTAACAAATTACTCACTCTTTGACTGCTCTGTCGATGCGGGATGCCACCCAGGCCTCCTCTTCCCCTTTTTTGTCCTGTTGTCGTTTCCTTGTAGCATTCACTCGCGGGAGCACGATTAATTACGCTCGAACTAATTTTATACGATCGTCGCGCGATATTTTGTGTGGCACTCCCGTTAGTCGCAACGTGAATTTTATGAGACGAATGAATAATATGTTTCAGGATTACATATCCATTAGTACTAATCTGTTTTTAGCTCATCTATTTCAAGACACTAATAGTGACTAGATCTATCAAACGTTGTATTGATACACAAGTCGACACAAACGTCGTTTTATCAGTCTTGGCATTCAAGGAGTAACAAAGAGAGAACGAGACTTGTGTCGACTTGTGTCGGTAAATGGAAAGTACCTAGTGTGTATTCTTTCAGTTCTATTTATCTCAAATTAAAGTAAGGCACGATTCGACTGACCAACCCGATGCGCAGCAGCGGAGTTGTAAAAAGCCGTTAACCTGTAAAATACAAATACGTGTAAATTAATTTGAATTTTTCATACATCTTTTCTCACACGGAAGCATCTAATAACGATGCAATTCCCAGAAAACGACCAATCCCGTAACAAATAATAAATAAATAAGTAAGGTACTCACCCAAAGTGTTGCTCCGCCGTTGCCCGATGCCCCCCAAGGCCTCCTTCTCCTCTAAGGTTTCTTCGTTGCACACACGTATGTAGACACATGTATAATACACGGCACAACGCTCGCGACACTTTGTGTACGGCACTCCCGACCCGGTAATCGAACGCGTACTTACTTCATTTTTACGTCGCGATGATAACGTACGATCGTACCAAACTGTGATCTGTTCAACACTCACGACATCCCGCAAATTAATGCGACGCACGAAATGGACGGAGAGGATTTGAAAATCACGCGACCAACTTCACGCGCCAACCACCGCGGCCCGACGCGACGCTGGGATCAGGCGACATACAGAGGCACGGTCAGGTTAGAAACTTAGGACCCGTATATACGGACTATTTTGTGGCGCAACAGATTAGCGCTATACCCAGAGCAGAGAGAATCAAGGAAGAGCGAAGCGGATTTACCGGAAATCCGCCCTTTTCCAGCACTGTCGAGCGTACACGGACGTGGTCTCTGCTTTGGTGTGCGTTACCAGTACATTCCCTCCACCTCCACGTAAAACGGGGAGCACACACTTCTGCATAACGCATAATACGTAAGCATAAGAAAACTGATTGGTCTATTTCTTTATGCACATGTGTATGGACCAATCAACTTTCTTATGCTTACGCATTATGCGTTGTGCAAAAGTGTATGCTCCCCGCTTAAGCGGAGAGCACACACTTCTGCATAACGTATAATGCGTACACAGTAAAAAATAAAATGTTAATCGTAACATTTTTCAAATGTCCCAGAAAGTCCACTCTAAATTTTGAGTTAAAATAACTCATTCATCGTGTGTTACTTGTTGACAAATTAGAAATGTTAATTTATTGACACTATATTTTACATTTATATTTGTTCTTTTAACTTTAAGTATAATGTAAAAATAACTTGTAAAAAATGTCGATATAACATATTTGAATAAACGATAGTTATTTCAACTTAAGAGAAATGTTGTTTTGAACATTTGATTGTAGTAAATTTGATTATTTTGTATGTCAAAGTTTACGATTATTTGAAGATTTACTTTAACTTTTGTTTATGTTAAAATAACTTTAAGGCGTGTTGATTTTTTGAAATAATTATGTTAAAAAAACTTAAAATAATATTCAATTTCTAAATGACATACATAAAGTGTTAAGTTATCACGTTGACATTAATATAACACATGAAAATGTTACGAAAATAATTAAATAGCTGTTGTATGTTAATTTTCCATTGAAATAATAGTCAAATCTTGGTAACACAAGAAAATTTTAACATTTGGACGCACGATTTTTTACTGTGTAAGCATAAGAAAATTGATTGGTCCATACACATGTGCATAAGGAAATAGACCAATCAATTTTCTTATGCTTACGCATTATGCGTTGTGCAAAAGTGTGTGCTCCCCGCTTATTAACGTACTAAACAGCGCGCTGTCCTTGTCATTCTTATGAAGTTTGTCAGAAAATGGCGGAACCAATCAGAGTAGGGAACACTATATATCCGCTACATTATTCCTTGATTCTCTCTGGTATGTATGTATACATACAGACATGCCCTTAGATTTGCCGATAGCGACAGATCTCGAAGGAATAACGCGAAAAGAGTAGAAATTCATGAAGCTACGATCCGCTCGGGAATCGTGACTCGCGACATTTCGCAATACAGAGTCATGGACGAACTCGAAAATCGCAATCACCACTAATTAACGCGTCATCCCCAGTGGCAATGTTACATCCGCTTCAGCGTATGCTTACGCGAACTGAATAACAAATCGCATACGTTCGCCATGCATTTCAAACATTTCAAATTCCGCGAAACTCATCGCGTGTTATTTACGGCTCGTGTATTATATTCTTATGCCCTCGATCCGAAAATAATTGCGTTTAAAATCGGCGAAATAATTATTCCATTCGTCAAACGGCGCGATGGAATAAATAGTTTATAATTCCTCTCCCGTTCTGAATTCTATCTCAAATGATTGAATTGTGCGAGACACGCGCGTTGATAAACAGCCCGTCGCTTCGATGCGTTTACGAGACGCTAATTGCGGCAATTAATCAAGCGCGCGCGTTAAGAATTGTTAATTGTACGTGGGTGCATGAGTGTCCACGGTTTCTCCTAGTACCCGTCGCGGCCGTGTTTCGGAGAGGTAATAACACTACGACCCACGAAGTGACCGTTGTCTACCGAGTAGGTACCGATACTACCGATTCGAGTCTCATTGTGCGGATGATAACACGCGGCGAGCTTGCGTAAACAAAACGCACCCTGCCCCGAAATAATTAGTCGAATCGAAGTCGATTTGACGTCGATGCGTCGGTTAACTTTTCAAAATATATTCAGCGTATTATAAAATACACATACACGATAACACGACTAATTTTCTTTCTTTACTTTTTATTTTTCAAATTGATTTCATCGAGTGTGCTATTATTCCTTTTGACGATAAATTAATTCTTTTTGACGATAAAAGTTTGAATTGTTTAATTATTTCATTTAAAACAGAATTATACAATTAAATGTTTATGATTTATTTTCGTTTCCAAAAAAATATATAGAAAGAAAAAACGTTTACTTAATAAAAAAAGCTTTTTTTTCCACAATTTAATAATTCCCGCAAATTTTTATTACACACATTTTTCACTTGTACCTTTTTTAATATTTAATTCAAGCTCACAGAAACAATGACATATTGGACGGCCAGATAATCGTGCAATACCTACGCATGAGATACGTGCTCGCGCGTGATTCGTTGACTGCCATCGTGGAAAAGTTATTCCTCGTGTGGCGAGAAGTGTAACGAGAGCTCGATATATCAAGCGGTCAAGTTACGCCGTCGTCTCGAGAAATTACAGTGGTCCAAAAGGGCATCGTGATAAATCTCACCGACGCATCTCTGTTTTCCGCACCGCGGTCGCCGAAGGCCGCGAAATTCGGGAGAAATTTGATACACACGATTTATCTCGACTCGACACCTCGCGTTATCCTTTTAGCATCCGTGTCTGATCGGAGCGATGATCGATGCGGCGGATCGGGAATCGGGACGATTAAAGAATTCTCTAAAAAAAATAAACGTCACATGTTGTGCCCTAATGGAAGAATGATGTCGCTTAACTTGAAAATAGTGATACGTACTTATTATATATGATGTAATATTAATATGCAAAATATATATTATGAGATATTTTATGTTAATAAAGCATCTATTAATACTCTTATTAGTAATCTATCATATAAAAGAAAACTGCATGTTGTATGATTATATTATATTAATAAAATATAATGTTAATAATGTATAATATAATATTAAAATGTAACGTTAAGAACTTGACAAAAATCAAAGAAATATAACAAAATTTTACAGATTAAGCACGATTTTTAAATTCCTTCTTTGACTTCCTAATAATAACGAAACTTTTTATCTCTTAATTTCCTCCGTCTTTTGTTATCAGCAACATCGCTTATGACGTTATCCAATGATTCCACGGGGATTTTCTCCTTCCTTTAAAAACTTCACGTTTCCTTGGTCCCCGACTATCGAACGACCTATGAAAACGCGTACATGGCCACGGCATAGCGATAACATCGTTACCAGAGAATGTCTGTCTGTATATATAAGTGTAGAGGAACGGCGGGGCGCGACAGAACGTTAGCAGCGCTAGGTGCAATATAGCCGATCGTTGATCGCCGGTGCACGGACATTTGTGCGATATCCGCTTGTGTACGACGTGATCTAACCGGATTTTCCTTACGCGCTTACGGTTGCGGAGAAAAGCGCGACTCTACTTTCTCGCCTGACGTTTGTCTAACGGTCGGCGAAGATCCGGAGAATATCGGACGAAAATGGCCACGAAAGTCTGCTACGTCGCGATCCTCGTTGCATTGTTGGCCAGGTCAGTCTTTCTCAGTGGAAATAGCTTATTATTTCTTTTCCTGGACATACAGTGAACATAAATTAAATACCGATTATGTAATCGCTGGTGCGATAATCGAGTCAGGTGCCTGTATCGAGATCTCGCCGCGAATCCAGACCGATTGAATAAGCGCGCACAAACACAAACGAACAACTTAATTGCCGCGAGTATTCGCGACACACATTTGTCGAAGCAAATTGTGCGTTTGTTTGCTTGGTCTGGATTCAGCTTTAGCCATTAAAATTTTATTATGAGTCGACAAAGTATTTTTAAGTTAAATGCGCTGCGACACTGTTTAGTGTCGCGACAGGACACATTTATAACTGATATCGTCATGTCGTCATGTGCGCATTTAGGTATTCACGGTCGGCGCGTATGAATCATCGTGTTGCATACATGCGAACATATAGTTTACCATAATTGCGTATACGTGACCGAGCAAACAAGTGAAGTGTATAATTATTGATCCCCGATAGTTCACATAATTTTTTATGTTGCAGTGCTCATCCGGGGGCGAGTGCTCCGGATTGGATGAGAGAATTGAACGAACAAATCAGTGCTATGACTCGCAATATTCAACGGCAGACGCAAGAATTAACCCAACATGTGAATTCGCAAATAGAGAATTCATTGCGACCGGCGCTCGCAGAAGTCGACAAAGCAATTGCAAACCTACCGAAAGGTAATCGATCGTAAAATATTTTATAATGTTGACTGGCTGTTTATTTAATATAGGGATCATGTCTAAAGCATTGATATGTAATAAAAATTAAATCGCATTTAAAATAGCGTAACGCACACTTACCTGTATTTGATATCAATAGATAATCCAAAAGTTGAAAGAATTTTAAAAAGTAATTTTTGCATTGTTTATGCAACTAAAAAATATAATAGAAATCACAGCGATGTATCCGTGTGCACTGAAGCGCATCACGAAATTAAATAGATAACTTTGCACTATTTTATCTAATATATTTTTAAACGTCTGAGTCAAGATTTCCAATTGCAGTTATTTTTCTGTCGTTTCCTGTTTGGAAAATGCCGGAGCATCAATATCTTAATGTAATATGTAAAAACGCAGTCTCTTTCCTATCGCACGCGGAAGAGAGAGGTCGACACGTTTGCATAATAACGATATTCTTTATCGTTGCGAAAGATAGAGAGACGGAGATTCCAAAATCGCATCTCGTTCGCGACGCAGTCGACGTTCCTTTCACTATCGGCCGTGATACGAGAAGCAGACACTCAGCATTCTCTGCTAAGTCTCAAAACGGCCGATTATCCCTTTTGCATTCAATCGGTCCGTTAATTCGTTATCGACGTTTAATTCCGCGCGGAACGTTTACCTATGCAATTAGCACGTAGCTATATCCACGAGCGTATCGAATCGAATAGTGTTATTGGCGATTAGTATCGATAAAAATTTAATCGCCGTAATACCCGCTTGGAATCAAACATCTATGACATTGTAATTTAAAAGCAATTAATCAAGAATTTAATAGGATGTCATAGAGCTGCACTTGCTGGATCGAACAAAATTCTATTGTGATATTACATTATCGTTGACGATTAACTAGATTATAGTTTGTTTAAAATAATGTCTGCTTGTAAATAAAATATCAAGTTTTTTCCAAATTTGATCACATTAAAGTAATTTCCGAAATTAAAAGATTAAAAAATGATGTTCTATTTCGCGTAACGATGACAATTCAACATCAGTTTTAAGAGTTTTGAACTCCCTGAACGTGTAAACATATTTTACATCACACGTGCGTGAAAAGTGGCACATTACGCGCGTGACACGCGCGTAATGGGCCACTTTCCACGCACTTGTAATATAAAATAGGGTGTGTAACACGTGTGTTAAGTTGAAAATTGGACGTGCGGGTGATCGCACTCGCCTCCGGCTTGTGCGTCCACTCCGCAAGTCCAATTTCCATCTTACAGCACTTGTTACACAAATAACTATTGATGACACGTATTGATAACAGTTATTGCAGTCTTATTTGATCTATCATTAATTATTACGTAAACATTGCGTGACAAGCATCAGGTTATCGCATAATTAATGTTACATAAATAGTAAGAAAAATTAGCTCACAATAAAATTTGTTCGCAGATGCACAAGGACGTATAATAACAAGTGGAAGTGTAATAACAAATGGCGGCAAAATCACAAGATACAGCTATGTAAATGGTAAGTCACAAACGATCGAGTCCGGTCATACGCCAGATGGAGAACCGTACGTGCGTCGGATTGAGGAAGAAAACGATGGGAAATATCTTTATCACAACGAGGTTTCTTTCAATCCAAGAACTAATGCCACCGATAAGATTCGCTGGAAGCTGAACCTCACCACTCCAGGTGCCATACCCGAAATCATCACAGACGAAAAGTAAAAACGATACATTCTCGTTTTTATGTTCTATATTATAGTATATAATTTGCATTGCTTAAACCTTATATAAAGGAATTAAGATAAGTTCATAATTGATTAGAAAAAAAGAAGATAAAGCTACAACTGTAAAGCTTTCGACAACAAAATAAATAACGAGAGAAATTATGAATCACGATAATCGCAGAATATTATTGAATTTTTGTTCGTTAGAATTCGATGGCAATGTCAGAAAAATTTGTTTTTCTCATCTATTCTCTTAAGAAGATACGTCGAAAAACGTTGATAAGCGTGTAGTTTGTACGCTTCGCGGAATATCGTTATCTGTCATGCAGAGAGGACGTAAACTGATCGTAAAATGCGACAGTAAAATCGTGAGTTATGCGGTGGGGAAAGTCACACCATTATCGAGTTACGCAAATCGACGAAACGCGAATACGGCTAATTTTTTATTATAATTCTGTAAGAGGAAATTTGAAATAACAAATTTCAATTAAAATATGCACTGGCATTATCGACTTTGCGGTATCAATATCGATATCCGTTCATTGTGGTTTCCTACTATGTATGTTCAGCTGAATAACCACTCGTTGTGACAAAGAATTCTCCCACTTGTGTACTTTGGCTACATTGCGAATAAAGCCCTTCTCGATTAAAACGCTCGATAAAAACTCTTACCAATGTTTTTATGTACTATTCATTGTTGGTAAAACTGATTATTTGCTACTTAATAAATCTGATTTTAGCACATTAGTTTTTTTTACTTTTTTTTCAAATAAACGCAATATTAATTTTGTTTAAAAGTTATAATTATCATGTAAAACGACGACATAAATTTATGTTCTTTTTAATGTCTACTCAGCGTTTTATGCTGAAAAAGAATGTTTACTAAGGCTATTAACGACAGTTAACGTAAATGACTGAATATTTTCACGCATTTTTATGAAAGAGTTGCAAGTGTTAAAGGACGGAATCGCGTCATGTATTTTTTTTAATATACAGACAGAAAACCTATCATTTAATCATAATAGAAACACGAGTTTCAATTGAGCAAGGCAAAGAAAAGCGATGAATAAAAAAATGGGAATAAATTTGCACGCGAAAGAGGTTTGACCAATAAAGAATCATTTGTTACGATATACGACTACGAAATTTTCAGGGGAGGATATGGGTGGAGTACCGTTCGCGTTTCGACGCACATACAGAATATTTACACGTATGCGAAACAAACGCGACATACATATATATATTTTTCGCGCAATGGCGTCGAAGCTGTATCCAACAATAAAAATGTCGTTACCCAACGCGTAATTATATTTATAAATGCCATTATCAGTGAAAATGTGTAAAATTGTATACTTATATTATATTTATGTTTTTGATATTTTTACAGTCACCTGGCGAGAAATGCTTTCGGCATATAACTGCAGCACTTATTAACATATTTATAGAATTTTATAATGTACTCGTAAACGTCACTAAAGGCTGGAAAAACGCCGAATTATTCCCCTTCATGTTTTTCTATAAAGTAACACCATAAAGTAAGTTACGACGCAATTTTCACGACTTTGTTTTCATGTAAATGGATTTAGCGCTGAATTCATTTTCTTATAGGTAAACAAAAATATATATATATATTATGAATTGCGAAAAATTAAAAGCAGGAAATTGCAAAAATTAAAAACAAAATTATGAAGAATAGCGAGCAGAAATGTATACTCTGAAGAGACGTTTTCTTCGTAAACATTGGATTATTCGAACACATGAATAAAAACGAAAGTGGCAGCGTTTTATCGTGCGTCGAATGCGAACTTTCGAGACGATACGTACTTTCTTCCCTTTCATCATTCGTCTCTACGCCGTTGCCGATAGATTTACATACGCATACAAAAGGATACGTAATACGAGACTCCCTACGCGCTTCGGAAAGGGATACTCCCACGTGAGTTTCGGTGCGTGCGAGATCGGTCGGTTTTCGGTCTTTTTTTTTTTTTAATGGATGTGGGATCATTGTCTACGCGTGACCACGATCACGAAACACGTGGGCGTAAACTGGTAAGGACTGTAGGGCTATCAGTTTTAGCCCTTGAAATTTTATTACTCTATAGTACTATAAAAACTTGAGTGAAACCGTAAATGTGCATTAATAGAGATGTACATATTTAATCGACCTCTTTGTGGCATTTTTTTTAAAGCAAACCGAAAAAAATAGCCGTGACAAAATAAACTGATAAATAAATTAGAATAAAAACTTGCAGATTTAAAAATAAAAATATTATATAATAATATACAGATATAAAGTAGAAATTTTGACGTGATGCAACTGTTTCTATTTTTACATTTTTTTCTTTAGAGGAATATAAAGCTATTTTATGTTAAACATTTCTGAAATAAGAGATCTTCTGGCATATACAATCTTGTAAAAATTTATTTACTTTCTATAAAAAATTGAAATGCTATTTCAAAATATCAATTCAATTTTTCTTCTATTTTTAATGATTAACATGCAGTCTCTAGAGATCTAAATAAATGATAAATTGTGCAATCAGCATTGTACCCAATCGATGGTGCGTTCGAATAATTTTCTCCCGAACGATTGGACGATTTGGACGCGTATCCTCGAGCGATGCACAGTAATTATTCTTTTGCCTTGCACATCGGCGATACGTGTGCTTGCTGCGAGCGAGACGCGCGTTTTCCAAAGCGGAGCATCTATTTTCTCAATCGAACTGAATGCTCTCGAATAGCCGGCGAGCGAATAAAATGGGAATCGCGAGGCGCAGAAAACCATTCCTCGAATATAGTCAAGCTCGCGAAATACAAGCGGCGTGACTTCGTACTGCCTTTTTTATAACTCATTCGTAAAGTTGAGATTTTTCGCGGCAAGTCATTAAAAT
This sequence comes from Temnothorax curvispinosus, assembly GCF_003070985.1. NCBI lineage: Eukaryota > Metazoa > Arthropoda > Insecta > Hymenoptera > Formicidae > Temnothorax > Temnothorax curvispinosus. Next base: position 1,671,496 of record NW_020211278.1, on the reverse strand, counting down.
GCATGACTCTTGCGGAACGGGAAGCTCGGCGAGATGAGATCTCTACGACGGGAATGTCTCGTTAGAGACGCTAATTTGTCAGGACCGCTGACACGGGGATCCCGAAATGCGTCGTTACAGATGGTAATCGTCGGAAGGATGCAGGAGAGGTCCACCCGATGCGCGGTAGCGGAAGCGTCGAGACGGGAGAAGGAGCAAGCATCGGAATTCTGAACAGGTATGCAATTCAAGAGAGAATATCTTTTTCTCTTGCATAGGAAAAGAGTTTCCTGGAACAGTGGCGTTTGAAATATGGATTCCATCGTCGATATGGACGCCGTAAAAATTGCCGTCGCTTTGTTTATGTCTTTTTGAAATGACAATAAAATATACACGCTACTTTGTGTAATGGATTCAATAAAAACTTTTTCATTCTAATATCCACCCAGAAATATGATACGAGAAAATATTTTTAGCTTAATACCTATGTATACGTATTATTTCTATTTTTATCTCAATATTTAACGCGTAATTGCAGATATATATAATTTGATAAAATAGCATCGCTTGAATACAATCTTATAAATTGCGTTGCATGACGGAGTCACGCAGGAACTCAATATAGCAAAGTGATCTATTTACTGACAAGAATAACCTTCTACTTACGTTGTGACTTGAACATTACCTCTCCCTACGATTACGCGACGTGTGCGATAATGACCCGGTCGACGTCTTTATTCCACGAGACTTTTTACGTCGAAATGCCGCGATAGCGGCGCTAATTACTACGGAGATACGGTAAGGATATTTATGTGTGTCTCCTCCCTTTCCCACTCGTACGCACACACGCGCCGTATTTGCCGTTACGCGAGTGCAAGGTGATCCGGCCTAAGAGGTAATAACAACGCGCGCGGTCGCCCCCCTTTCTTCGTATCTTCGGTCCGGATGCGAATTCTTTTAGAAAATTTCACCGTCATCATATTAATTTCTACTTTATATGCCGATTGCAACGAGCTACGAACCGCGGTATGGGCGCGTGCCTCGTAACTCATCAGAAATTATGCAGCGCGGTGCCACTTCGACGTTTCGTTACTTTACGAGGGTGCAACCTCGGCGCTCCTCTTCGTCTCTCTCTTCCCCTTCTTTCTCTCCCTTTCGTTCCCTTTCATCCGCATTGAGCTTTTCGGATCACGCGCGAGTGGATTTCGAGGAGAACTGAGAAGATTGGATGAACTCGGGGAGATTGAAAGAAGACAGAACTTCGAGCGAATTTCGATTTCCAGTGCTGCAGATATGATATGTCGTATCAAATAATAAACGCGAATATCACATTTTTATGATTCCAACTTTCATACCTCGATGAGATGTCAAAATATTTATTTATCGGAATCATATCGCCTTCTTGGGTAATGCTTAAAAAATTAAAAATTTAACGAAATCTTACACTCGTTTGTCCATAAAAGATAGAACGATTTCTCGTACAAGTGTTGTTTATTGTGAATCTGCTCGGGTTTATCGGCCGCGACATATACGTTTGATAATGTCGCCACCGATATTTCTCCCGGCGCTTATTAACGCCGTCGCTATTATCGGACACGCTCGGTCATATTTTTCGCGATTTTATCACCGTGCGCTCCTTTAAAGTAATTTAAACACCATCCACGGAAAACACATGCGTGCACCGACGAAAATACAAGGTAATAACCGAATGCGGTTGCCGCCAGTCGAACGAAGTCTCTCGAACGATTCTCTCGCGGGTCCATGGAGTTTCACTCACATCGAGGGGCTACCAACTTAATTTCTACTTTATATACCAATTATGCCATCTCGAAGCGCACGACTACGCGACACGACGCGGCCGTTCGTAACTCGTCGCGAATTATGGTTGGCATTATCGCTTCGACGTCTCGTTAGTTTACGAGGCAGCGGTTCCTCTGCCCTCCCTGGTCAACTTCAATCACACTTTCCCGATTCGCCCGCGGCCGCTTGTGTGCGGCCGTTTCGTTTACCGTTCCAAAGCGTGACTAAGATGGTTTTGGTCATTAAGTAGCAATAAACGTGCTGCCACGGGCGTACGAGCTTGATCTTTAACTTAGAAAGCAATAAAAAGATTTATTCATCTTATATGTAGCTTTAATATATAAAAAACTTCAAAATTAAAATTAATTAAAGCGCCATTATATATTTATAATTGTTATCTACAATTTTTATAGTTCAAGATTGTCGTCGGCTATCAGAAAAAGAGGTAATATTATGTGGATTAGTCGACCGCGCTTTGCTGCTAATCGCGTAGTAAAATAACTTCAGATTATAGAGAAAGATCCTTTCTACAATTTTTCTTGCAACAGGAGAATTAAATCTAGTATTATACATTTCAAGTCGTGCATTCTGGCACATTTAATTCCGGGGTGAATGTAAAATATAGAACTTTCTAAAGCGTAAAAAGATCTTAAAATGGTAAACCACGGCATATCCGAACATCGGAAGGCGAAAATAACGTAGGAGAAATTCGTGCAATATCCTACGCGGAAATGGATGGATCTGTGCGGGAAGGCACATTATTTTCTTTTTTCTGGCGAGCGATAATCTCTCTCGAGGGCGTCGTCACTTTCTACTAGATATTTCCTTATCTACGATGGCACAATGAAGCTATAAACTTCCAAGGTAGTAGAACATTCGCCGGGCGATTTTATGACTTTATTTCTTTATGACCTCTCATTTTCGGGGGACATTCTATATTTAAGCGACATTTCATAGTTGCAGTGTATTCACCTCGCACCGTTCTTTTTATAAACTACCGCAGGTGAAGTCTATGTACGAAAATAATCCACGGCTATAAACGAGTTTGCCGAAAGTCATTTACGATTCGAGTCTTCGATTCGAAGGCGTAAGATTAGGATAAAGAAGAGCAATCATTTTTTTGCATAATTAATTTTTCTTGGGTTTATTGTGTACGAAATATATTCACCCTCTGCCGCCCTCTGGTACGTAGTTCTAATTGCATTTTTTATTATCCGTAATAGATCTTCTTAAAGCTAGTGTAAAAGTATTATAAAAATTAATTTTCTTTGAATAAATTTTCTGCTTTATACTATTTAATTAAAATAGCACGGTAAACTGTTTATCTTTCTGTATTAAATTTTTTTGCAGCAATTTTTGTTGCAACGCAGGACGTTTTTTAATTAAAGTTAGGCAGCAATCATAGGCAGCAATCATAATCGCAAACGATTATCGTTTCAGAACGCGTGACAGCGTTTCTTTTTAGACAACTTAGAATGATCTCACGCCTTGTTAGCCGCCGCTTTTAGTTCAGCTTTAGTTACCATTAAAATTGAAAGAACGTGACAGGTAGAAACCCAAATCTCGTTAGCGCGTGCTTTCCTTTCTCGTTTATTATTCCATCTTCCATTCTGCCCTTTAATCTCCGAATGCGTGCGGCGATTCCTAGGAAGACTCCCTGCTATCTTTCGTGTTAACGAAGATATAGACCATTTCTGATTTCTCGTAAATTTAGGATGTATGCTCTTTATTCATGAACTGTATTTCACGATCGTCAGTAATTTGGTCCCTAAATACAAAATAACGTGTGATATGATTACGCGTACATATAAAAGTAGCAATTATCAAGTAATATGATATCTACACTTTATATAAATTGTAATTATTTCTCGACAGCCTGACAAATAATCACGAGTTCATTTATATGTAAGACATGTAAGTATAACATTTTCAAGATACTATAATAATACTATAATACTGTAATAATGTTGTATTATGTTATATTAATTGAATAATCGGTGCATAATGAAACGATAAAGTTATGCAAAGTCTTATATGTTTATCAGTCCCCGTCGAAAATATATCGCATAAAAAAGACAATTTTTAGTGGATAGATAGCGTGCAAAATATATCTCGTGATTATGCGTGCCAGAGACGCGCGGAGCAGAAAAGGGATATGTACGGGGTACCTTAAATGGTAATGCCCCGGGCTTTTGCCCCCAAATCGCGATCTCTCCGGATTTCATTCCGTCTCTCTTTCCCTCTCGTTTTTCTTCCGTCACTCTCTGTCATTCTAGAGACACGCGCACACTTTGCGTCTCTCGTTTCTTCTTACGACGGTTATCAAGCAACGTATCTCACGATCGAATATCTTTGAAGAAAGGTCGTAAAGTTGATACGTGACGCCGAGGAATTAGATTGTCATCGCGCTAAGTTCCCTGTGTTATTTTAAACACATGTCCATTGGCACCTGTCTTAATTTGAGCGATCACAGTTGACTTAGTCATTTCTTGCTCGTAAATCATTGTCTCAATCTTTTCATTACCACTGTTTTTCTTTATCGGAGAATAACAACAGCACGTGCGATAGGTAATACGAGCAAGACAGATCTTAAAACTTCTTGACAAATCATATTACAAGCATTACTTTATATGCAAATACATCCATCTTCTTCCAAAATTGTGAGCACGAAGGCTTGCCGATACAACGTCAAATTAATCTTACTCACAAGTGGATTTAGGACGGAGATGTTGCGCCCTCAATCTTGTACGAAAGATCTCGAGGTGAAACGCGTCGGATGATGATAATTTCTTATCGACGCGTAAATTCAACGTTCGTGTAAATTCTCGTTTCCTTCTTTTTTTTTTTTCAATTCTTTATAATTTCGCAAACGCACATTCCTCTAAAAACGTATTCAGTTTCGTGTACGTTCGCATAAGGAACGTTCTGAAAAACTCGCGCTGTTCTCCTTTCCATCGTAAAGTCATTTTGTGGCGAGTCAATTTTGCTTGCACGCGAACCTTACGTGATATCTCGTGAAACCCGGTATTTTATTTCTCTCACAAAGGATCATATTCGAGCAACAACGTCCTTTTTGGTGCAGCGCCCAAAGACGAATTCTGGGACGCAAATGATGGATTTACTGTTAAACGCACACAATGCGTTAAACACCCGGAAAGACTTGGAGACTTGAGGACTCGATGTGTATACTTATTCTTTTGTACGGCTGAACATACAATGAACACGGAGAACGCACATTTCAAACGTTAAAGAACTGTATTATTAGACGCTTTATCATTCAACTGCGAAATGCGGACATTTCTCTGAGAGAATTACGAATTTAATTACATTTTTTCCCTCATTCGCGGACGAAATGCCTCGTCCGAGTTTTATGTCGTTAATTTGTCGCTGGCTATAATGCAGATAAATCTAATTCTACTTTTTCTTTAGAGTAGAGAGAATAATTAAATTTTACACAGACTACAGTAATTAAATTTTTCAACGTCTAATTCTGACTCTAGCTTGGCTCTCAAATTGCTTTTTATATGCGTTTTATTTCGTTGAGTAAGAGATTCGCGGATCTTAATCCGAAAAAAGAAAAAGGAAAGAACGAGCATGACCCGTTATTGGCACAGTCAACTTCGAGTTACGTTTCATTCGGAGCGATCAATGACGCGTGCATAAATAGATAGCCGACATGCGTAAAATGCTGAGAAGCGCGTTTCTCTCACTCGCAACTGAATCGTGTCCCCTTCGGCGAAATGTTATGGATATCGGTTAAGAATCTTTAAAGTGCTCCGTATCTATCTTTAGAATGCTCCATTAAACAGAGGACACATCTAAATTTTATTTATATCTAAGTAATACAAGAGCGTATGATGTGCGTGGTAGAAGCACAATACAAGCAGATAAGAATCAGAACTACATTTACCGCTGAATTCGTGACACGAAAATAATTTTATCTAAATGTTAAATAGTGTTGATACGTCTAACTGTTCGCCTATAAATACTCCAAGGTACACAAATCGTTCGCTTCTCACGCGACGTTTATGTGTGTATGTATGTACTATACTCTCGTACGTCGATACGTACGTGCGTGCGTGCGTGCGTGCGTACGCCGCGTGGCACGGCGATGCCAATGGCCTGGACAGGTATGTGGGTGATGTCCGTTTTCTCGAGTATCGCATTTAGAGACGGAGACCGCGGGATTTGTCTGTCGGGTAAAGAGAGAGCCTCGTTCCTTTCATTCTCGCCCGCGACTCCCCTCGTCCATCCTCGGCCACGTTTCCGCTCCTCTCCGCTCTTCTCACGGGATGGACTCTCGCGTGGTCCCGCTATCCTTCTCCAGCTCCCGGACCAGCAGCGGCGAGATTCCGTCGCGTCGCGGAGTCTGCGGCGTCAAGCGGTTTAATGAAACGGACTCGAACGGAATCGAATATTTCTCAAGTTATCGGCCGTCCATTACTTCTCGCTTTGACAAGCGTATGCGCCGCCGAGTATTCGCATGAATTAACCTTTGTCCAGACAGGTCGCGCGTAATTCTCCCGCCTCGCTTCTCCACTTCCACGAAGTGACTCCTGATTCGCGGCCTTAGCCTTTGCGTCAATTATGCGGCGTTAATAGGTTCATTGAATGATCGGAGACTGGAGAAGCGATGTCGAATTGCCGCGTTGAATTGGCACAATGCAGCATGCATGAAGTACTTTTGTACTACAATAATCTGACGCGGCACAAGTTCAATTAGACGTGAGATATCGCTCAACAATAGCAAACAATTTTAAAGAAATATACATTGTTCAAGTTACAGCAAGCATTTTTTATTGAAACTTGCAAATTATTTAAAATATTTTTCTTGTATATGTTCTATTTCATTTCTCAAATAAGAAATTATTTTTCCGTATATATTAATGCAGTACAAAATACTTAACTATAGCTACTCAAGTGGTAGCAGTAAAAATATAATAATAATTAATGTATCAACATTTTTCATTAAATTGTTCTTATACTTATGCACGTAAGAAACTTGCGCGTCACGCGAGCGCCTAATGGTAGATATCCAGCTTGAAAGAGCGTTTGCGTGGTTCCGTATAGTACAGGCGTGTATGTGTATATAAGTGACGGTTTTCCATATTTCGGAGTCATTGTCTGTTCCCTGGTTGTCGACTAAAAAGCCGCCGTTACGTTGCCGTGACTTGTCACATAACGAGAGTCGGTGCGCCGATATATGTTAATTAAAATGACGCGCATTAGTATCTATCAAATTGTGTTATTCTTTTTATTGTGCATCCTTCAATGCTGCCGATGTCTCCCCGTTGATTTTCAAAACACCACGGGTAAGCATTGTTTTATATTAAATAATCTTAGATTTTTACGTTATAAATATGCACTGCGAAAAAAAATTACTTACTTTACTATAATTAAATTTAACTTGTTATTTTCAAATTTAAATTTGAACTTTGAACTAACTTGATTGTGTTTCCTACGAAATAAGTAATAACAGTGCAAATCGATAAAAAAAATATTTATTTTTATGTTTGGTTTAGTTCAGGATAAATTATTACATTTTTGATAAAATAGGAAAATATATTTCTATATGATGATTCAGATCATACGTCCGACATGTCCACGCGATCTGTTTTATAAACTATGACACAATCAGACTACTTTTGATAGATATTCATAGAGTTTGTGTCATATTACATGAGAATGCGCGCTTTTCTTGACCGCAATATTTTTCAACGTATACATTAAATGCAAACGCATCGAGGCGCGTTATAAATCAAGAGTTGTAAAAGCAGATTGAAACGTATTTTTATGTTTCGCAAGTCTTCGAAAAGGCGTATTCTTTCAACGGAAATAGTCAAATCATATTACGATAATGTATCATCCAGACGTTCTATCTTTCAATGGTCCTCTCTAAATTTCGATACACGTTATACATGTGTTCACGCACACGCACACGCACACGGAAACGCGCACATGCATCGTGTTCACCGATGCATGTGGGACGTCCCATATTTCTTAGATTCGTCGATGGTTGGGAATCAGGAATGGCAGGCACGTCTTCATGCGGAACTGCTTCGATTTCCGGAAGACATTTCCCATTCGTACCTTCGCTACAAACGGCTTGTCGATCAAAAACTTACGATTTTATCCCCGAAGGTGCGTTATCGTAAACTTATCACATTCTCTATAGATTTGGACGGTACTTAAAATAAGAATGCTATAATAGGAATTTATTTTTTTTTTCTAGAAAGCATATCAATCTTGCATCGCGCCGGGAAATCGAAGCGGCCACTGCAAGTTTTTCACTGGATGCCCTTTGGCGGTTTTTGATCAATCCCGCTCGTACTTTCCGCAATTTATGGGTTATATATGCATAATTGAGGAGAAGTAAGCTCACACATTATGTTTTCATGCATCAATTGTTTCTATTATTAATGTTTTCTTTGTCGCAGGTACGTCGGTGTGTGCTGTCCGGATAGCATGACAGCTCGATCGAAAAGGACATTCCACGATGATTTAGCCAGCAAGTTACCGGCGATAGCGAGTTTGTATAAATTTTAATTATTTATTTGAGATTAATATAACTTTGTTTAATTATATTATTTAGTTAAATTATTTACATATCACAAGATTATTTTCACATGATAGTAACGATTAAAAAATAATTTTTTTTAATTAAATAAACCGTCATAATTGTAAGATATATATTTTTATATATTTATGCAAAATTTGTAATAAATATGCGCATAAACGTTTTTATCAGCTAACTTGACGCATCTTGATGAAAATGCTATACACGTGCGCTTTCATGACAAGTACCGATGTTTCTCGCGGTACTCACGGTACTCGCGGTATCAAGTGTCCGCTTAGCGAACGAGAGTGCCACGTGTATGTGTTCCAATTCTTCTCTCGCAGGTCTCGACAACGACGAGGAAGAATGGGACGAAACCCGCGGGAACGAGGACGAGAACAAACCATCTGCCAACGAGACAGTGCACGGCGATACGAATTTGGGGAAGGATGCGATGTCGGCCAAGCAAGAGACGAGGGAATCACGAAGACCCAGAGGGTGCGGTACAACCGGGAGAACGAAGACCAGAGTCGCGGGTGGCCAACCGGCTGACCCTAAAGAATGGCCGTGGATGGCGGCTCTTCTCAGACAAGGCGCGATTCAGTATTGCGGGGGTGTATTGATCACTGATAGACACGTGCTCACCGCCGCACACTGCGTTTACAGGTAAACCATCAAGTAACTATCTATCAGCTCTATTCTTCTGTGATGTTCGTTAAAGTTTTTAATGAATATTTAAGTATGAAGAATGACCCTTGTAAAGACAAAACAAGTTCTTAATACCTTCGTATTAAGCTTAATAGTTTCAAACTATTTTGTTACTATACAAGATATTAAATAAAAATTCTTTATTATCTCCATGTAATTTTTCCATATATGTAGATCAACAGAACTTCACGTTATCGTACCTTGTTTCAATGTAAAGTTTAAAATAGTTCAAAAAATCGCGGCTGCATTAAAAAAGAAGAATTGCGACAAGTGGTTACACAATAAAGAAAGAAACATATGCATATGATATTCACTTCGGAACACATGTGTACGTGCTCATACTTCAAAGTTTACGAGCAAAGGTTACGATGATGTGAACGGCATTTCAGACGCAATACATTCATATTCCTGCGGTCGTGGTTGAATTTATAATGTTTTCGGCGCGCCGGCACACATTTCTTCGTATCTTCGTTCAGAGGCTCTAACGCGCGATATACACGCTCGCTTTGTCCGTTTGTTGTAACCACGAAATGAACAGTTAGACTATGGGAATGAGTTACAGTTATCCCGCGCGTTTCCGCCGTCGTATTTTTACAGGTACAAACCACGTGACATTACGGTGAGACTCGGCGAGTACGATTTTACCACGTCCGAGGAGACGCGGGCGTTGGATTTCATGGTGTCGGAGATACGGATACACAGGGATTTTAAATTGAACACCTACGAGCACGACATCGCTATTATTAAAATTCATCGGCCTACCGTGTTTAACACCTACATCTGGCCCATTTGCCTTCCACCCGTTCAACAAACGTTCGAAAATAAAATCGCCATCGTTACCGGTTAGTACAAATAAATCTCATATATATATATATCATATTTTAAATACATCCCTAAAAATTAATAGCAAATGTTAACTTTTCCATTCAAGCTTGTCATTTATACACAAATAGTATGATAGATTATTTTTTTAACTGCCATAAAAATGATTAAATGATTGATTTATTGTCATTGCTACCGCTAAAAAAATTTTTTTAAATAGTAAGTGTAAACTTATCATGAAAAAATTAATTTCTCTGACTTACCTGCTAAACGGCGAGATACGCGAAGGAAGTAAAAAGATGCGAGCTGTTCTCTAAAAGTCGTGAACATTTTTAGGTTGGGGCACGCAATACTATGGAGGACCTACTAGTACAGTGCTGTTGGAAGCCACGGTGCCGGTGTGGCCTCAAGAAAGATGCGTTCGCAGCTTCACGCAACTGATCCCGAATACTACTCTGTGCGCCGGCGCTTATCAAGGGGGCCGCGACGCCTGTCAGGTGAGACAATAATTTATTCATTCCGAGCTCGATGTGACGTCGCGACGATGTGATGAAATGTTAAGTGCGCGTGGACTAGCCAGGAAGACTTCATCTTTAATGAACGCCGTCTTCCTAGTTGAAACTGTTAATAATTTAAGACAGCCTGAGGAACTGTCGAGAGAAGGACGGACCTAATTTAATTGCATTACCTGGTCGAACGAGCCGTTTCTTCTTTCAGGGTGACTCGGGCGGTCCGTTGCTGCATCAACTCGCCAACGGCAGGTGGGTCAACATCGGGATAGTATCTTGGGGGATTCGCTGCGGTGACCCTGGATATCCGGGGATATATACTCGTGTGAACTCTTACCTCGATTGGATATTCGCGAATGCCGTGTTTTGAGAGTCACGTAGCATCAGCCGCTCTCACGTGCCAAAGATTTTTTTCTACTTTTATACATTTGCAATTTTTTTCACTTACGTAAGGCGTGCATCCGGCTGATAAGGCGATCCTTCCGGCTCTGATTAGCGAGGCGACACACGTACGAAAACGAATTTATTAAATGGCCGCTCGACGCCGGGGCTAACTTAGACGATCTTGAAAACGATTAAACTTTATTTTCGGAATATTCATTGGTACATCGTTGAAAGAGAGATTGACACAGATAGAATTTCGCTCTTTACGATGCGTCACACCCCTCGTACCACCATACCACGCTTACAACAGGGCGACCGCAGAGTATCATCAGCTACCTGTACCGTTCGCCCATACATTAAACACGGGTATGCAATCGCGACCGCATATGCACATACCTGTCTTGTGTACATGTGTATGTGTGTATGAATACGCGCATGTGTGTGTGTTTTCGTGTGTGCATTCGCAGATATATGCACTTGCAATCGTTATTATTTCTCAGACACGTCACAGACTCGTTTTGCGAGAGGCCCAGCCCCCGTTTGCCACGAGTGACCCTAAACATCGACGTTACTACGGTAACTTTTGCTTTTGCAGCCATACATATATATATATAATCTAATCTCATAAACATATACATGTACTTGCGTATACATATATATATATATATATATATCTTTTTCTCTTTTGTATATTTATATATATATAACATCCTTACACGTGTACGAAATTTTGTGTTGCATGGGTCTCGCGACGCGTTGCGAACGGTCATATTTGTCATATCGAGCATGTAACGATAAACACTGTAGCCGAGCTATGTTTTCCATGATGCTTTCTCGTGATCCGTGATTCCGTAGTCGGAAGGGTACGAAAAATATTTTGCAATAAATAAGAATGTTATATTGGAAGAAGCTTACGCAAATATTTCTACAGAATATGTAACACGTTTTGGTCGGAGAAAATTTACCGTTCTATCTGTTACGATGAATCTCACGTCAACCTGTCAATCTCGATAAACTATTTCTCTCTTCCATTCTCAATAATCGCGATAATAAAGTAGACATGAGAAAAAGACGATTCAGTCAATCGCGATTCTTTTTTTGGTAAAATGGACCCTACGATCCTCACAAAGAGAGAGAGAGAGAGAGAATTTAAATTCGCTTGCGTTCGCGATTGGATTTTAATTAATTCGGCGTGTAAGGCTCGGCGGGAGTCAGGTATCGGCTGCGGCCAATTTCGAAAAACTTGCCGCTAATGGTAAGCTAATTGTAAGCCCGTTGCATTTTTATCTGCCTTTGCAAATGAATCGCATGGGGACGTACGCGCGTAAACGGGAAATGCGAGTGTTCTCGCTTTGGTACGAATAAATAAAATGCACACACACACACGACCGGTATAATACTGCAGTGTCCATATACGGAAGGCTGTAAGTACCTTCGGCAAAAGTACGTCGCCCCGGTCGTGTACCTCTCTATAATTAATTGCTCCTTCCTCTCTAGTTCTGGATTCGGATCATCCAATCAGACGATCCTCATTGTCCATCCTTATCGCGCGATTAACTCATACGCGATACTCGTATTTATTCTAAATTGCGTTAATCGGTAAACATTGGTTCCATAATACCTTGTAGGAAGAGATCACTTTCAGCGAACTTGGAGTCGGTCCCTTGTCAGCTATATCTATCGCAAATGCGAATAACAGTCAGGATTTATGGTACCAAAAGCAAACCTTTCACTATTTAATTATCTAGAATCCTAATTTAACAGACACTTTCTAGAAATCAAGAAACGTCGTCGTTGAAACTAACGTTAATTAATTCAAGAGAAGCACCTTTATCGTAAATCTGATAGAAGACAATTGTTGCCACGATATGTTCACAAATCACTTTGATTACTCCCGAAACGAAGAATCTAAATTTTAAAAGCTTTGGTAGATCAGGATGATGGATGAATCCTTCGCTTCCGTCGTCCTCACGTCCAAGTCCGTTCGTCCGGTTATCTAATTTTTTTTCGCATCAGTTTCGATCAGTTTCGACCAAAATCATGTTTCGTATCAGTGAACCCGAGCATTGATCGGCTTGGTTGCTCCACGATGTCCTTCGGAGGCTCGATAATTGGCAAGGCGGACGTCACCGGGAGGACACCTTAGAAGAGCTAGACTCTGGGGACCGCGCCGGCGGGTAGCAGAAGCGGCGCATTGGGACCACTCTCGGTATGATTGGGCATACTCTCGGCTGTCGGGTATACCTGGTGCACGGAGTTGTTCGCACTCGGCGGTCCGCTCGCGCGGTTGCGGGACGGCGAGGAGTTGCCGATCGGCGTCGCGACGATGGTACGTGACGCGACCACCGATTTCGGCGTGCCGTTTCCAGTCACGCCGGCGAGACCGCAGGCGGGATTAATTGTCGTGGATCTCTGACCCTGAATCTGGTTCGTGGTCGACGATGGATTGGTCGGGACCGTTTGGCACCGCGATTGAGCGGTCATTAAACCTTGGTGCTGCGATTCCTGCGGTCTCTGTTGACCCGGATGTCCCTGCTGCCGCGCTGGCTCCTGACTCCTCGACTGAATCGATTGCTGGGTCGGATACGGCTGGTCCGACTGACCCTGAAACTTGTGCTGCTGCTGGCTGACGCAGGAGAGCGCCCGTTGCTCCTGTTGCTTTGGTTGCGTCATCTGAATTTGCGTGGTGACGGGAGATTGATCTATAGGAATCGATACTTGGCCGATTGTCGTCGTGGGATTTGCCTGTTGAATGTTGTTGTTCGTTGGTTTCTCGCCCATCAACCAATAAGTTGTCATCGGACCTTTACCCTGTGAATATTAGCGAAAACGAGAGATTATTTCAAGTTAAAACGATTTGATATTTTTCACTACGGCGTGTGATAAAATCTGCATAAGTATTTTATAAAATTATTCCGCAAAAAATATATTTTTCTAATATATATTCCTAGATTATTCATTGCGCGTAGTTAATAGTTAAAAAATAACTCGTTAATGTACAATAGCTCTCAAGTATCTGTTACAAACAAAATACGCGATAATTTATTCATAGAGATGAAAAACAATTAGCTATGGCAACGAAATTATCTTGTTCGTAGTTAGCCACGATGGATGGGGATTAAGAATCACAACAAGCGCGCAGTTCCAGAGATTTAATTAAGGTCGTTCTGCAGTGGAATTCAATAACAAAGGTGAAACTATTGTATCGCTTTGTTACACGATAATGATCAGCGAATGCGTTTAACTCAGGCACACTCGCGGAATATTCAAATAAGCGGCGGCATGCATTACAATGGCCCAGCCATATATATACGAAACACCTGAATTTTAATCCCGGTCGGTAGCCCCGGTACTACATATACGCGCGAATTGCCAAGCGTGTTTCACCGGCGTTATCTTACTAATTAACTGCAGCATACCGCCCGCCGAGTTTCGCGAGTGCGCGCGCGCCCGCTCGAGCTAGGCTCGCTCGCGACCGCTGAACTTTGACCCGAATTGTACGGTAAACGTTCCAATCACTTCGCGGACGCCTTCGTCCATCATTCGAGCAGATGTACTTAATCGACCGACGATTCGACGTTTACGATCGTGCGTTCGCGGGTAATGAAAACCGATCGGGTCGCAAATAATCGCAGATCTGTAATAGAAGTCGGTTGTTATACGTTCACGTGGGGGATATTGACGATCCCCGCGATACTGTTGTGGTTCCGGGATTACGATGCGTCCCTGTCGCGTTATCTGTCGCGTCTTCTTTGTCACGCGAGCGACGGTGACGCACGGGACGAACTATCTGTAATTTCAGCGACACCCAAAATTGACTGACCAGCGGGAATTGCTCTCTTCCGGGAAAACGGAAACAGATCGCACCTGCGGACAACGGGCGGCAGAAGCAATGCATGATGCGATGGATGTATATCACGTGAGAGAGCATAACGCACTCGGTTATGGTAGAGCACCCCTGAATATGTAACGAGCGAAATGCGCATATGGAACCTAACCGCCGGACACGACTGCAATTTGCGACTCATGGCTCTCCGAAGTTGCAAATGCGATTCGTCGAAGTTAGGAAAGCCGAGTGTATCCCTTGTCGAAAGACCGTTGCTTACGCGTTGCACGTCGAAGTGAAATTGGTACCGATAACGTCAGAATTAAATTGGAAAGAAAGATCTTATCCCCTGACGTATTGCCAGCGAAAGTTGCGACGTTAATATAACGCGAGATAAATTTATACTAAATACATTTAACGATAAATTAAAGAAATATTTTAAATAACCAGCAGACAAATAACTTCGAGTCACTTTGTCGTTGCAATGGAACGTTTTACTTATATCAGAATTCTTTGTTAAATTGCGAATGAGGATTGACTCGCAAAAGACTGTAATACAAGAATACATGGGGGCAAAATGATTTTCGCATTATATGTCGATCATTCTCTAATATCTCCGTCACGTAAGAGATCACTTGACAGTCTCATTCGATACGACTTACGAGGGTTCTTTCTTTTCGTTCTTCGAAAAAAGACAGTTGAGTTCGCGAGATAAAAGGCAAGGGAAGGTAGACAGGAGTGCGTCTCGATCACCGCGAAATTGAGGAAAAACCGCATATCAAGGGTCTTACCTTTAATACGACTTCTCCTCTGCAGACGAGTTCGAATGTACCAAAGGTATCCAGGATTTCCTTCGTCTTCGGGCTGACATGGATCTTCAAAGCTGTCGTAGAAAAAGAAAAACAAATTCTTTTACGTACGTCCTATAATCTTCCCGTAGCACTAATTTGGAACGGCGCTCCTTTAATATTAGTTATTATACGCAAAATGACCGGTTAAAGAATGCTGTGAGACAACGACTGCCTCGCTAAAAACGTTACCTTTGTGTCATGCATTAACTTTTACATAATTATCAAGACAGATGTGAACGTCTTTGAACGACGTTTATCCCACGCAAAGTGCTTAGAAAATGTAAAATGATATCTCGCGCGTGACTGTCCTTAAAAATTAGTCGAATCAATCGTTTCAAATGTACTACATGTATTATTTTCAGTTGAATATATTTTATTTTTAGATATTTCATACTCTAAAGATAATATTGGACCTGATGTTATTTCGATCCCATAAAATCAATTCCGGCGAGAGAACGCGGCGTGAGAACGCGGCGTGAGAACGCCCTTTTCCGTAAACCGCTTCAAATATTGAAATGTAACATTTAACGTCCGGCGGACATAACAACAAAATTTTTTAAAAATTGTTAGATTGAAATTCACGCAGAAGAGCGTTTCAAAGTAAGTGCACTTCATACGAATAAGCTCGCTTTGAACCAATCGCTTCCGGTGGTGGTGCACTATATGGATTAAATGTGGTTTTAACACGTTGTGTATGTGCCGCGATGTACCTTGATGTATCCGCGAATTCTATGTACCTTTGTTATTCGCGCAATTGCTCCCTTGTTATTTTCCATGCCATTAAATTACACCTACAGGGCATTAAAAAATATATATAACTATCTAATGCCAGATATTTTAAAGGATCGTTTTTCTTTATATTCAAAATGTTAATTGAGGAAGATTGATGATCGAGTTGTAAAAAATTGAGAAGAAAAATCTTTCCGAGGATAAAAATTTTAAAAAATAATTATCAATATAAAGTTTCTTTTTAATTCTTGCTTTTATTGCTATTCGTTGCTATTTTCTATTTGAACGCAAATCAGATTTTAGCACGTACTTGCACGTGGACGAAACAACATATTTATTTTACCTATCTACTAAAAATAACATTTATCAAACTTTCAACTAACAAAAATACAACTTTACAACGCGCGATAAACGATTCGTTCGATAGATAGAAATATTTTTTATTTCGTTACGCGAGAGAAGCTGAATGAATTATTCGCTCGGAAAAACCGCGTTGATAATTATGCAACGAAAATCGCGAAACGTCACTTTGTGAAAATGAGCTGTTGTCTTATGGCTCCCATTATTTTCACAAACTGACGTGACCTTTACAAAAGTGCTCGATTTGTTTTAATGGTTCGACGAGCAGCGTCAAGGCGACGCGTAAGAAGGACCGGAGAATTTAAAGCCCTTTGACACGTAAACTCCGTATCTTGACTACCAATTAATTTCTTAGTGTCACCGGAGTTAGCTGCGGACGTTTGACATGGACTCGATGAAATTCGCAAGTTGTTCGGTGAACCGCCCGCGACCCTTTTTATGTCGGATGAGATGGATTGGAGACCTTGAAGTAGCTCGACATTGTCAATTTCCTTTTCGACATTCGTCGGAAGACACGAAGTATATTCGTGAGTTATTTAGAAAAATATAGAAGCTAAACTTGTCGTATTTATTTATAATTTATTATCTCTAATAATTATATAGTTTAAAGATAAAAGGTTGAAACGTTTAAAAAAAAAGTTTTGTATAAATTTTTATACAAATACGTAATAAGTGTACTAAAAAGTGATTTAATATGACAGCTGAAGGAAGACAGTAAGTTGCTTGAAAACAAACTGTTCATTCTTTCTCAGAAGTTTAGATTAAATGACTTGTGTAATTTTTCGAATAACTGTTTCAATTGTAACAAAACAAGAAACACGTGTAAGAAAGATGATAAAACTTGTTCAAACGCTTGAAAATTATGAAATGCCGTTGAAATAAGATGTAATGAGAAACGTGGGGAACAAAATCGACTTACGGCTCCGAGAGAATTTACGTGATCTAAACTAAACATGAACAAATCGGCGGTATCACATCTTCTCGAACCGGTATCGGTATAGTACGGGAGAACTTTTAATGAAATTTAAACCGATAATAAAGTTACCGCACCGATCGGAACTTCCGTCGTCGTCGACTGGATGTGCAAGTTCGATTACAACACGGCGGCCGTCGCGCCGGCCGCTCTGGAACGATCGCAAATATGCTAATCCAATATGCGCAATTTTCGTATGATCTACCCTATTTCTACGGCGCGGCAACTTGATTGCATTTTCTACGGGAAAAGAGAGTACGAGCAAAGCTATACGTGAGGATCAATAGCGAGCTAGTTTTTCATTTTAAATCAGTTACACAATATCATCGTAAACAATTAATTACGTTATACAATGTGTTTATTATTTTGTATACTAAATATTCTCTATCGCGTTAATGAGAGGGACGTTAATTGAGTATGCGTATTCAACGATATTCTGCGGCGATATATTACTCCTGAATAATAGATGTGTTGGTCTATATATAATCAATCAATTTAACGTCCGCTAAAATCTGATTAAAGCCGAAGATTTGACGCATGCATAAAATGCTGCAAGCGTTGAGAATCTAAATCTTGCGGGAATCCGATTGGCGTTTCGTTTAATTAGAGAAGCTACAGAAAAAAATGCTCTTAATTAAATAAATGTTTTAATTTTTTTATATTTTTCGATTGAAATAAAATTAAATCTTATTTTTCAAATAAACATTTAATTTAATAATTCTCTTTAAATAGAATAATTAATCAATTATTCAATCTTTTATTATAAAAAAGGATTGAATAGCTTATGTGTCACAGTTATAATTTATTATTAGTAGTATATTATTTATGCATATATTTACGTTAATCAAAACAAAAATAAATTTCTAGTCTTTTGTAGTTATTCATAGAAATTTTTCCGCCAGGATGGCAGGCGTTTTCAACAATTTCAACACAATATGCATTGAAGAAGAAGAAGAAGAAGAAGAAATATAGTTGTTCATCAAGGTGGCACGAAGGCTTTGTGTAAGACACATAAAAAAGAAATTGACACGATGAGGCCAACGTGTCACTTAACCCTTTGGACCAACGGCCAACGGCTTAACGTCTCTGTCCGAAAGACGGAGCCCAGTTTGCTCCGCACAAGGGCCCTAATCTTGCACGGAGGGCGCAGCTTTCGGAAAAAACTTTCCATGACTCTAGTGAACTCAAACCTGATTCCTCAGATTACGAGTCTGGCGCTCTATTACTAGACCACACTGCCGCCATATTTACGTTAATCAAATTACGATATATGTACAATCGAATTGAAATATAAATAACAAATATAAATATAAACAAATATAAATATAAACAACAATATAAATTCAAATAATAATATATTTGTATTTATATTTTATATAAAGCTCTCAATCCACAATGGAATTAATCTAACAATAAGCGACGTTATCCACGAGAGAAAGATAAAGAACAAATGCGATAATAATCTCAATAAAATTAATTATGAAATATAAAGATTACAAAGAATAGAGAAGATCTAAACTAAATAACGCTCGGCATTGCGTTTACGCGAGATCGCCGCGTGTTATCATCCGCTCGGCGATATTCGAATCGTAACCGTCGCGCGTGCCGCGTCGCAGGCAACGCCGCGGTCGCGGGTCGCGGGTCGCTCTGTGCTTCTGACGTCATATATTTGTTATGCGGGGGTGCCTAGGCTGCTTCGTCAGCCTACCCCCACTCCCCACCACTCATCGCCGAGATGCCGCGACGCTCGCGGCCCGCGACCAAATTAAACGAACGCGGCAGGCGGCAGGTACCGGGGAGAAAGCGCGAGCATTTCCTCAATTCCTCCCACGGACCAGGGACCAGGTAACAGGTTTCAGCGTGCGCAATTAATCAATGATCGCGATTAAAGTCTCGTGAACGTATCGAGGCGGTAGCTATTATCAAAGCGCTTGTTCAATCATATCATTCGAGATGGAAGAGTAAATTCGTTTCGTCCGCGATGTTCGCGGAGAAAGGGAGGGAGGGAGGGAGGGAGAGAGGGTAATGATTATTTCATCGATTCCGATTGTAATTGTTTTCGATTCGAGGGTGTAAGAATAATGCACGAGCGTGTGTGTGTGTGTGTATGTACGATCGTGGTGTGTGGGGCGTAATTCGGATAATGGAAAGCCGCGATATATCTCTCGCTCATATAAATGATACGCGTATCTCGCGAAATTTGAAGTGCTTGAATGAATCGAGAACGTGTACAATTTGTTATTCAAAGCGCGAAAGATACGTGCAAGTACACGTCGAAGTATAAACGAATGTGACGTTGCCGTAGAATGTGTAGAATGTAGAAGTTGACAACGGTCGGCGATTGTCGCGAAGTATGCGTCGCGTCGCGTCGCGTGCGACTAACGTCGGAACTGTCGGGAGTGCCACGCCAAGTGTCGCGCGATCGCCGTATTTTGAAAATTAGTTCCGCGGGTAATTAATCGTGCTTCCGCGAGTGAACGCGTGTGAGTGCCACGAGGGAACGACGGGGAAGGAGCAGGAGCAGGAGGAGAGGAGGAGGAGGCCTGAGTGGCATCCGGCATCGGCGGAGCAACCAAGGAGTAAGTAATTTGTTACCTATACATAAATATTTCTATACCTATTACTTGCACACAGTTAATCGGTTGTTAATTAAATATTTAAATCGTTTATATCTGAGTGATTTGTGTAAGAAATAAAGAACAAAACTTTGTTATAGTATGAAATTTTACGAAAGTTAATAGATACAAAAAAAATGTTTTTTAGAAATTATATTTGTTCAATTTTATTATATATATTCAATAAATATTTTCTAGAAAAACGAATAAAAAGTTTAATACGCGCAAGAATTATTTTTTGAAATATTGGTTATTTCGTGCGTTGTTATAATTTGGATTTATTTGTTTTTTTTTGCAGATCAACGTAGAGTTACAACTCCGCTGCTGCGCATCGTATCGGTGAGTGTTAAATTATCGTTTATTTTATGGCGAGGAAATAGAATTGCAAATATTTTAGATAATATAATATCTTTCTCATATGTGGATACATTGCCTTGAAATGAATGGGTTTTGATAGATTAACACATCTATTTGGTATTTAATCCTGAAATATATATAACCGTATCAATCTATTACATTTGCAAGGCTGGATATGCAAAGCTCGTAAAATAGAGCACTACACTATTAACGGTGTATTATTGATCATTTTGATCTTATTAACACATTTTGGTACTCTATTATACTATGGAATATTAATTGCATGCATGATTTAAATTACTTGAAATTTATGAGAAATTTAATTTCGCTTTCATACAGATGAAGGGACGTTTCACTGTTAGAGTCCTTGATAAAGAGTAGTGAACAGAGTAACAGGGTAAGGGAAAAATTGTTTCTGGCTTTAATAAAGATATCATTATCTCTTTTATATACTTTTTGCCAAGTAATCCATACGCAGGCAAGATTTTTAAAAGACACAATGGAGAACATAATGAGGATATCATATTTTAATTTTAGTATAAAGTACGTTTTAAAAGAAAATAATTTTTCAAGTGTATTGCTTATAAACAAGTAGAGTTAAAATAAGGAAGAGGAAAAAAGTTAGATAAAACTGTAACAAAGAAAAAGCTGACATTTTTGAAAATATAAAGTTTTTATTTAATTTTGTTTCCTTTATGGTATTTATATTTTACGACAATAAAGATTAGACGAACAAGATTATTTTTATTGCACATATTTTTTATATAAATTAATTTCTGCAAAATTCAGTAGGGAAATATATAAAATTAATTTCTCCTCCTTTTCCCCTTTTCCTCTTAAATATTTTTTAAGATAAAATTTGAGGCTTGCGTTTATAGCCTCTTTTCAGGATTAAATACACAAATTGTGCAATAAAGTAATACAGCAGCAGAGATTCTTTTCAAAACGTATACGTCTAAGCATAAGGAAAAAATGAGATATTTTATGGTTATATTTTTTAACTAATTTGTTAAAGAGCGCAAATAATTATTAATTGTTTCATATAACGCGCCAATATTATTTCAATTTTTCATGGCCTATCTATTTCATTGATTGATATGTAAACTTGAAATATTTGAATCAAAGTAAAATTATATTTGATAAATATTTTATTGCGAAAATCTTTATATATAAATTATTTTAAAATTGACTAATTATATCTCTCAGTTGTATTAAAATATTTGATATTGGGAATAGTATGTTATAAATAATGTATCGTATTAAAAATAAAATTTTAACAGCGTGGTTGATGAGATACTTATATCAACATAAAAATTTACTAAGACATACTTATACCGAAGACATAAAAAATTCATATTGATAGAAGTGATCGGCGCCGATGGCCCATTATTCTTTTCGGGTCTGACGTCATTCCTTCTCATTGACAATTTCTACATTCTTCTATTTTTATAACAATATAATATGAAAGTGCACGGTATTATTTTGAAATAAAAATGTAGATATAGATTTGGTACGTGATTGTAGTTATAAAGAATTAACGATTAAAAATAATTTATTACGGATTAAAGGGCTTTATATAAATGTCAGGCTTTATATAAATATTGTGTCAAATTTTTCGTTTCTCAGTTAAATAATGCCAGTGAATCTCTAATTAAAGTGAAATCATTAAACTGTGCGATCTTAAAATGTGAAACTTTATCCTCATTTGATTCGCTTAATATTTCATCTGATACGCTTTTAATATAAGATTCAAATAACGATTATAAACACGAGTCATAAAGATGTTTCGAAAATAACTTTCTATAAACGTGACATTTGCAGTTTTATACGTCAACTCTCGGTGTACATACAAAATGCAGTGAAAACCATTTTACGATCTTGCTTTTAAATTTTTATTTAAACTGAAATTTGTGCGTGAAAATAATATGGTCCAGTGGTTATTCGTTGCAATTTTTAAACATTCAATATGTTAAATATCTTAATATTTAAACACATTATTAAAAATCTAAAATGTTAAAATTTTTTAAATTAAAATTGAAAGAGAGAGAGAGAGATTAAAATAAATTAAAAATTAAATATTATTTAGAATTGCTTTTCGAAATGTTAATCTTTAGAAAGCTCTTTATTTTCTCCCTAGAGTGAGGTTAACAATAGGATTACGAGTAAAGCATTATTTAATTGCTTTCCAAAACCACAGTCTTTAAAAAGCTTTATCTTTTCTCTTCATTCTTTTATACCTTGAAAGTTTTTTTTATACCTTGAAAGCCTCTTAATATTTCGATTACGATAAAATTGATCGATCGATAGCATCAAAATAAAAATCTGAGTTTCCGAGATGTTTGTAATTGTAATTTAACAGCTCGTTACGATAATACAATTCGCGAGTAGTCGTTAAGGTATCACAATTTCGCTCTCAAACGTTCTCGTATCCAACATATCGACGTGTTAAAAGAACAAGAAGAGAAAAGAAAATTCGTGTAAAACCCCTTTCAGCGTAATCTATCACCCGGAAACTTTAACGTGCGTGATATAATTTTCGCGCGACGCACAAAACGAGCTACGAAGAAACTCGATAAACAGCCGCGTGGCGCCTTGCGGTGCGTCCTTGCCTCGCGCGAGCGACGCCCGGCACCTAAGTCCTTGCGAGGGAAAAACCACCCACGCAACATTAAGCGATACACCGCATACTCGTGCGTGCCTCGTAAGCGTGTCACAGTAAACGAGATCCAGCGCGCAATCAATTCGTCGTTACGTGTCGTTCCGTCAAGCTGCGATCGAGATCGTTGTCAGCCATCAGTAAAAAAAAACTCTCGAAAATGATCGCGGTATACTCGGTAGTTATAAAGGAGATATTAAAAATGAAATGATTTTCATATGTCGAGGTCTCGTTAGACCTGTTGACAAGTTAATGAAACTCCTGGGAATTATGAATAATTGAATTCAAAATCGATCCTTCTAGCGCTGTGTAGTCATTCCGTGATGTTTGATATCAAATAATAAGTTAATAACCCGTAAACACGCATCACGTTGTTAATGATCGCGGAAAATCGTTGCCGGAAAAATTAACACGGTATGATTAAGGGTAATCAATAGTTATGATTACGCTTGGTTGAAAACGAGTTAACCATAACGGTCTCTATGGAGACACTTGAAGCAGGGTCGATTTTCTCTTAAGCGGCGACCTTGCTCTCGTCGCCATACCTTTACTCCGGCCCCTTTAATTGCCGCTCGTGTCTAACTTTCTACCTCCATATTTTCTCTGTTACATCCCCAACGTAAAACGTTTCTTTCCCCGAGAATGACTGAGCTGTTAATTACCTTCTCCGTTACTCTCCATCCTGGATGCTGTGTTGACCGTATCGCCGAACAGGCAGTATCTAGGCATCTTGAGACCTACCACGCCGGCCACGCATGGTCCTGCAAGCAAATGGTCCAGCACTATATACGCCGATGATTTTTTTTATCACCGTTTCTTTCTGAGAAAGATAATAGAAATAAATGACTTAATAATTGTAAAAATGTCTGAAACAATTCTTTTTTATTTTTAACAGAACCTAATTTTTCATACTCTCTTCTATTTTTCAAGAAGATTTTCTCTATATAAAAGAGATACTTTTTAGATGTCATTGAAATGTTTTATATCATTTAAAAAATTTCATAAAAACATTTTCTCTTTTTTTTTCAACGTCGTTTTTAGTCTTTTTGATATTTAAAGGGTTAATTATCCACTTTTAATGATTATAAAAAAAATTTGACAAGCAATTATTTTCGCGAATTTGTTAATCATTCTTGTCAAGCGGTGCAAAAGCAACGTTGTATTCCGAGTCCATTTAAAAAGTAATTAACTTAACTAATTATAGCTAACCGCTCGACGTATATATCACGCTGAGCCATTTCTTTCTCGCGGAACTGGTGTAATCCAAGTTCTATGCGATCTCTTGAACGATGTCACTTCGGAGATACACGTGACACTTGTCACCGAGAAAATTTTTAGTGAGATAGAAATGGGACGAGTTAGTGTCCGGGAAATGGAGATTCTCGTCACGTAATAGCCTAAAGACCGTCCTGTCATGAATTTAAAACTTAATTGAATCAGAACCGAAAACGATAACGACTTCAATCGAGAAATACAATCATTCATTCTCTCGTAACGGCAAACGGCTGCTGATTTTCCAACACTACCATTTCAAAATTGGTTCCGCTCGCATCGAATATCGTTTCGAATGGACGACATATTCTGTGAAAGTAAACTCGAGGAAAAATTCCCACTAGGAATTATTTTGAAATATTGTGCCGCATTTTTTATTTAATTCGTGTTATTCGCGATATCAATTGAGTTGTTTGCGCATTCGACCTTTTGCTATAGGTATGCAATCGATTTGTAACACGAAAGGTAAACCCGATTTATAACGTCATTTTTTAACGCGTTGAACGCGCTATTCTCTTTAATCGGACGTTGAAAAGTTCACAAAGCAAAATATAAAAAATTTTTCTTTAGCGAAGTACAAGTGACATACGTAATAATAGGTTGCAATAAAAAAATGACACAATGTATGGAACTTGAAATTGGAAATTCTGAGACACATTGTAGGCCATACGCAATACGATCCTGGCATTAAGCCCGGAATCAAGTTGGGACTAATCTTATTTCGTTTTACGCGAGCGGGAAAAAAGCACAATATATAGTGTTGACTCACCAGAATGCATGCCAATACGAAGTTTTAATTGCTCGTGTGGTCTATGGCGAATACTGAATGTCAATACCGTATCCCTGAGGGCTAAACTCATCCTCGCAATTTCTCTAGCGTGATTCATGCCATTTCTCTCTGGTAATCCCGAGACGACCATGTAAGCATCCCCTATCGTTTCCACCTGAAAGAATTGAGAGAAATTCTGCTGAATGCATTGTTGATAAAAAGTAAATATCGTAAAAGACGGTATAAAAACATACTCGTGATGTAAAATTTATTTCTTTTACATATCTTTTGCATTCATTTAAAAAGTACAAGACCATTTTTACGTTAATTTTTCGTGTAAAAAATTGTCATGTTAAATTTATTTATTTCTATCCGTTATATTATATTACATCTTCTGTTTGAGTTAAATAGAATAATTGCGAGAGAAAGGTGTCAGGCAAAAAAGAAAGTTTGCGGAAATAACGCCATTATATTTAACAAGGACACTAGGATCTTAAAAAGTTCGTAACACCGGAGTAAAGTAAACGGATTAAAAGTAAAATATATTTAATGTATAGAAGTATCACGAAACACGATAATAAAGCTGCGGATGTGACGAACGAGAAAAAACCATTTTATTTCCCGGAGTGCTAATTTGAAAAGCTCCGATAATTGCTCGATAAGATATTAATGGAAAATTAATTATAGTTTCCAACGAGGTTTATTTTTCAATGAACTGATAAACTCATATAAACTCATTTAAATAAATCGCGGTAGCGATTGCTTTGAAACATATGAGAGAGTATGAATAGTAAGCGGAGGATTATATTTAATATTGATATTCAATATCCTTAAAAGCGAATAGCGAGAAAGAGAGAGAGAGAGAGAGAGAGAGAGAGAGTGTGTGTGTGTGTGTGTGTGTGTGTGTGTGTGTGTGTGTGTGTGTGTGTGTGTGTGTGAGAGAGAGAGAGAGAGAGAGAGAGAGAAGAGAACGTTCGAGGGAGAAAGGGAAAGTTTAATCTGTAATTAGAGTAAAGTAATGGAGTTCAGCATCTGTTGCGGGGGATAGATATATATAGTCAGAATAATCTATGCCTATGTATATATATATATATATATATATATATATATATAGGCTGCACCGAGCGGTGCTTTTTAGACTATAAAATTATAAAGACTTCTGAAACTAAAATACTGGCGTTTTATCGGTTGAACATTCCGTGCGGTTTCGAGCTCGCTTAATACAATTTTTATTCCTATTATATTAATTAAATAATCTAGTAAAAGTGTCCCTTTCGGTTCGGCAAGATGATTGTATTATCGCGAATTTGTCTCACGCGTGTGACAATTCGTGTCACATCCAACGCTTATATATATACACACACACATATATATACACCACTTTTATATAAGTCCACGCGCGGTAATCGTGTTATTTTCCCGGAAAATCGCTCTTCTAAGAAATCAAGGGCGATTTGTTCTCCGGAATTGCTATGTTTCTCTCATCCTCTTCTTGTTGTCGTTTCTTTCTCACGTTGGCCTTAACGGGTCGAACAATTCGCGATAGGCTCCAAATAACGGCACGTGGAACATTTTGTAAATATAAAATCGAGGGGATTCACTCGAGCTTGATTCAATTGTGTTAGCTGTGCAATATGTTATCTCGAATGATCGTTTAACCCGAAGGCGGAACTTTTGGAAAAATGTGAGGAAGAGACAGGCAGAGAGAGTGATGAAGGCGAAGTTTCTTAATAGAAAAAGTCAGGTTCTCGCAAACAGAAAAACTTGTCGAAATGATGAACGCTTTGCTCGTCCAGCTTCGATAAAACTGCGCCGGAAGAAGAAAACTGCTTGGATATTGCGAGTGTGACGCCATCGGACGCGGATTGCGAGCGAAAGTATATCGCTATTTCGTGAGCCAACATCGTGACTGTCTCTCTCGTTAAAATATTCACCCCTTTCAGTCGAGGCTTTAAATCATCTTCATATTACGTCCCCGAGATGCACTTAAAACAGGTCGATGCTTACCTTGTAAACGTCGAAGTTCTCGATAATGGAGTCGAAACACGTGTAAAGGTCGTTCAGCAGATCGACCACCTGCAGAGGCGTGCTCTCGGCGGACAGACTCGTGAAGCCCACGATGTCGCTGAAGTAAATTGTCACTTGGTCGTACGTCTCGGCGATTACGCTTTGCCCGAGAATCAATTGCGACGCCACTGATCTGCTCGCAGGAACAAACAAACACGTGTCTTTTATAGATAGCGGAAAAAAGTTCAGGGAATACTAGTCTGGCAGAGACGATTCACACAATTATTTGAGCTTAGCGAATCCACAGTGCCGAGCTCGATATACATTACAGTCATTTACATTTATTCATTCATACGTTTTAGCGCAATAAATATTTGTGAATGAATAAAAAGTAAGATACAACTTAATTTACAAGTAATGAAGGATATAAGATGTGTTCCATATACGTGTTTTAATATAGATGGAGCAGAGACTCTACTTTATTTTTTATTTACATTTCTTAATTAAAAATGAAATAGACGATTTCAAGAGGAACGCAATGTAGCAAAATTTAACAAAATTTCTACATGTACAGGAAATTTGTATGCTCATGAATTTTCGACGTTTACTTCTTTGATGAACTTATGTAACCTTTTCATTAAAGGAAAAATATGGAGGCAATATTTTCCTTGGCGAACTTTTTTTGAACAAAATTATTTTCAACTTTTTTATCAGAAAATATTCGGCAAATTTTAAAATTGAATTTCTAGAAGTTAAAAACTATGCGCGATTATCTCATCGTTTAATCTCTAAATAGCAGTGAAGCATAGTGAAAAGAAACAGCTAAAAAAAAGTTTTATATGTACTCTTGTATGTACAAATATAACGAAATGTTGCGCTTAAAAAAATTAAATTTTCACGTAAAATTATGTACGGAAGTAAACATCATTGCAGGGGTCAATAATAAAGTATTGTTTTATCGCGCATAGAAATGGTAATTATTTTGCAAAGATCATATGTGTCGGATACGAATTTAACATCATCGTCACGTATCGAGATATGATATCGATTAAACGTGACGCGATAGCGCACTAACTACATCACTGACGCTCGACAAAAGAGTTATCACTCGCGAGGGACGAACCGTGATAAAGTTTTCAAAGCTCTCAACAAATTTCCCTCGTATCTCGCGCTCCCTTTTATCTTCGTAAAGTTCATTAAGGTTCGCCTTACTTACTTGCTTGCTCGAAGTTACACGAGATATGTTAACCGCGCACGCTGTAATGAAGTAGTTTCGTTCAAATGAGCATTTTTGGTATACAATATACACTCTCTATGTATACAATCTTCTTTTTTTTTTTACCGAGATCTTATTCAAGTGTAATGGTTTCGATGATATCAAAACCATTTTCAATTGATTCTGTCACGAGCATATGTAATATTTTCAAGTAAACGTGGAAAATTTTGGAAATTACATCAATGAGCTACATGTGATGAATTTGCTCAGGTCTACAAATCATTTTGAAACTTCTTACGTTTTGCATTGCTCTAGTTGTCATATGCGATCTTGAATTAAGACAACTCAGTTTCTGTTAGATAATTAGATTGTAATTCTACAAATTATGCTTTCCAATGGCGCTCTTGTTCCGTTCCAATTTCTTATCGTTTCGTTGCTGTATGCGTTGACAGTTTTCACTTTTTTCAGATCAATTTTAACTTTAAGGTTGACCAACTTTCGATATCTAATCTTCCGGTTTGTTGCGTGAACAAATCATTCGATTCGACTGATTTTCTATTTTTGTGTCACACCGTTCAATTTCACACCGTCTGTCGTACAAGATGATTCTTCCAACCGTTAATTTACGTCATGGTGAATTTTTGCACTTTGATATAAAAGCTATTTGATATATCTTGATCATTAGTACTTGCATTTGCATTAATTACAGATTAATGTTTATACATTCGGCAGGAAGAATTCTCGCGTACATTTATACATGCTCGACTAATTTATATTCGGTTAAATTAACAATAAAGGCTATATTAATGATTTCGATAACAAGTCAGATGGGAAAATGGTACTGGCACGAAAGCAAACAAAAAGTTAATTAGAGCTGCAGTGAGGCAAATTCAAATTTTGTATGCGATTTAATTATTAAAATGAATAAAAACTCATTCAAAAGCATTCCTTTAAACAAACAGTATCACAAAATCATTAATAATTATAGTGAAAACTTCTGAAAAAACTTAAACATATTATAAACCTATACTGTAATATATATAAAACAGAATATATATGTATTTCAAATTTCATGTTACTTCGAGTTATGAATTGTATATCTGTCCAGATTTATCCGCGTCTAAGTAACTCAAGTATTTAAATATTTATAGCCCTTTGCGAAAGGCGAAAGATACTTCGGACGAATTCTCTGCAGCAGCTCGCGGCAAATGTAATGGCAATTTCGTTCTTTCTAAGAAAAGTCTGTTTTATTCGCGTACCGTGAAAACTTACTTTGGTAGTAACTGGTAGAGAAGTTCTTCGCATTTACGTTTCTCCTCGAGATAGTCGGCCGTGCGTTCCTCCACCAGGGTTTCTAAATTCGTGGCATACTGCTCCATACGGGATAGTAAATTGTCCAGGATATTGCTGCTCTCATAGTCTCTGAAACACAGAAAAAATATAATTCTTACCTAATTTTATATTTAACTTCGATATACAAAGCGAAGGAGGAAAATGGATCACAAAAAGTACTCGGGACCAGGGCGGAATAATAAGATATTAAATTGGCCGTGTCGCGCAATCGGATACCAATAGCCGGATATCAGTCGCAAACAATGAGAAGGAATTCTTCAATTTAATCCGCGTCGCGGGCTACATCAATATTGTTCGATCAGACGAGAAGCTACGAGAAGCTACGAGAAGCGTCTATAGGATACGTAGAGGATAGGGTAAACCACAATCGAGACAGCGAGCCTTCGCAAAGGACAATTAATCCAATCTCCGCGATTGTGGTCAGTCAAACGTAATATCCACATCATGTAGGTATGAGGGACCGATATCCGAGAATTGTTTGATATCGTGATAATCGACTCTCGTGAAAGCCATAACCAAGATTAACCACTTCGTTGAAGATGTTATTGAAAATCAAGTTTTTCATCGATTATAAGTGATCTTTCGACGATGCTATTCATGAAAGAATAAACGGGTTGTGCACGCGCATGAAATGTTAGAATTATTTCATTTCCTTTAAGTAATAGACAAAAATATAATAGAAAATTATATTTTGTTTAAATTGAGAAAAATCTTCTGTTTAAATCTTGATTACGTATCACAATCGGTAGTCGTTTTGTATTTTTTCTATGTAATATTTTTATTTATTTCGATATACTTAACTTGAAATGCGACAAAAAATCCGTCTTATTCAAGGAAACTTTACGTTCCTTAGCGAAATGAAAATTACGCGGGAAAAGAAATATCTGTGTGGCCGCCTGCATTTTTTTTTTGTAGAAATAACATCTCAACTGAGGTGTATGCAGCTTCGCGCGGAATTAATGTTGCTTTTAAGTTCAGTATTCTCTTTGACGCAAAAGTACATCGCCCAGTACTCAAGAAATCAAACAAACAAAGTCCTTGCTTCACCTGAAGAGAAAATCGTAAGATATACAATAAAGGAATTTAGATTACACGACAAAAGTAGAAAATTCTGAAACAAGTTTAAAAATTATTCTTAAAAAAATGTACTAAATAAATGACAGTAGATAATAATAAAATAATTATAGTAATAGCAGATGTGACTTATAAGAAGTTATTGTTTTAGAAAAAGCCATAACGGTAATGGTGACAAAAATAACAATAATAGTTTCTATAATTTCCTTCATAAAATGTAACGAGGAGATTTCCACAATGTAAAATTGCTTAATGATGTGGAGATATGGTTCACTATATGGCTTTGTTAACAAAAATACTGATTATTAGAGACCCGTGTCAGTCTGACCTGTCAACATTTCCTCACTTACTTTCCTCCCCTTATAGAAGAATGAACGGAATGGCTTCCGATGACGAGGGTCTACTTCTCGGGTTATCAGGAAAGACTGACATAACACAACATGCATTCCAAGGATAATAGAAAGGGACGCGAAAAATATCGATATTCGGTTAGAGCACTACTTAGTTAGTCGACGTCAAACGTCAGCTATCGACATTTTGACCAAATTTCGTCAGAAAATATAACGGCATATCTTTTTGATACAAATTCGCGATAAGTTTACATACGTGAATACATTTCTTTCTGTGCTAAGAATTATATTATATGGAATAACCTGAAAATACTGAATTGACGAACCGTTTGTTTCTCGAAGTGATTATGTATTTCCGAATAATGTGAAAACTAAAACGTGATTGCTCACTATTTAGCCAATTTTTGCAGTAATGAATATTATGTTACATGTGTGAGCCATTCAGTTTCAAAGAATAAACACTATTTTGGGGAATTTATCTAAAATAATATGTCACATTACTTTATATTCATGGCTCACTGAAATCCATGATATTTTAAATCGTTTTAGAGATAAGAAGCTTATCGCGGAACTAAAAGTGAAGATACGTCGCGGAAAAGATCATGTCCGTTTTATAGCTTTTATCTTCGTTGTGAAAACTTTTGAAAGGGTGTATAAATCGGCTTTCTATCTGCCTAATAACGTGCGCTCCATTTACTGGAAATTAGCAGTTCGTCCAATATCGGAAGGTCGAAGGATACACATGAAAAGAACAGAAATCGATAAAGGATACCTTCGCGGTTTTATTCAATCTCGACAATTTCAGCAAAATATGATATTTTCACGGACAATGTAAATTAATTAGTAATGTAATTCGATTATAATTCTAGACAATTATTTTCCCAAACCAGATTGATTGATCTTGAATAATGAATTCGTAAAGTAATTGTTAGACACATATTATATTATTATTATATACATTTATATATTAAAAAAAGCCAAAATTTTTAGTTTGTAGATATGGTGAATTCTTTATTACTAATGACAAGGAAATTATATCTCTGCCGTTAAGATATAATTTATTTAGAGCAGACCGGGGCTATTCGTAACACTGCTGAAATTTTGTCGCGGGCTTAACTTTAAAATGCTTGCTGCTAGAAACCTGTAATATCAATCACAGATGTTTCTTAGTGTCCTCTAGGTACCAACGGAATGGCATTTGCGTGTCAACCATTTTTCTCTTTCAGTGACAGAAAGTTTGATTTCAAGTGCTCAAAGTAAATTTTTTCAAATCCCAAAAATTTGTTTTCTCGCCGAATAAAATAATAAGAGATCCGAAACGGTAAGTTCTATTCAGTCACTCGACTTCACTAAGCATAATGCATGAGCAGATTTTATGGTATTCTTTCTTATCTATAAGTCACGGATCATGAATAAGAAAAAATCACGCCGGGGCATTTCGTGACACGAGCAATCGGGGCAACCCAAAACGCCACGAATAAGCGTTCAAAGGAAAAACCAATTCGCAGGGGCCGCAGACGCCTTCGAGAAGTGGTTTCCCGTAATCGAATGTGAGCAATGAAGGCAATTAATGGAACAGGCGTTACATTTTTCCTCATAATTTTTTATACATATAATATGTAAATTCTGACAAATAAAGGCTTTTTCAAAGTATAAAGTAGATAAAAATTGCAAAAACAAAAGAAATCTATATAGTTTGTTCAATCAGAGAAAGTGTTACGCATTATCCCGTGGTTTGTCACGAATTACCCAGGCTTCGGGGCAATTCGTGACATATGACACAGCGATACATTTCTTGATATATTTCGAGACTTGTAAGAGAAAAACCTATATATTTTTTTTCTTTTAAACTAGAGAGATGGACGATTACATCGCACTAATAAAAATTTTTTAAACATTTATACGAAGCGAGAAACAAATTCGAAACAAAAATGTGTCACGAATAGCCCCGGTCTCCCCTATATCTTATTTGAACGTATAAAAGTGAGCTCATGTTTATTCAGTGCAGTATAAAATTTATGGTACATAACGTGCATATACTTTATTAATAATTGCGGAACTAGAGGATTTAAACGTCGACGGGTTAATTTGTTGAACACGTTAATTATAATTATTCATATTGCTGAGCGCGCCGCTAATAAGCTTTTTGCTCGACTTCACACAAGCGGCGAAATTCGGCCTTGCACACAGAACTTTTCTGAGATTCTGAATAAATTCGCGAAATTTATGCAAGCACTTAATTTGTTAATATCTCCAGAATAATTGCGTATGCAAGATCTTTCTTTTTTCGTCTGACTTTTTTACCTTTCCTTTATTTTTGAAATTAAACTAATTTTAATTGTTTAACATTCACAATGATTTAACATTTGTCATTCAAAACAATCAACCTCTTACGAAAATATATTTTTGCAACGAAGTATTGGAGAAACTGAAATAAACAATTGAATAGTATAATCTCATAAGACGACAGATGAAATGCATCTGTGTGTGTGTGAGCTATGATTAAATTTATTTTAAGACTTAAGAAGATTAGAATTTACGGTATAAGAGTATCATTTTGCTTTGCGAATTAATAAAAAAATTTAATGTGACTGTCACCGTGGGTGGATAAAAAACAGAGAAAACCTTTAGCTTGCTTCGCTCGCAATTCGTGACTAAAATGATAAGCAAATTGTTTCACCGCGGTCGTGGTACAGTTGCGTAATTTATGAAGCGGAAAATTTTGCGAGGAATATTTACGAAGTGATATCTGGGCTTTGCATAAAATTTTTCTAACTACATTACTGTAGACAAATATTTTGAATTGCGAACTAATAGCAATTAGGCTGAAATGTAAAAAATTCGAGGAGTAAGAGTTTTACAAGCGACTGCAAATTTGAACGCAATATTGTATTTTAAATGGTTAAAATAACAATTTATAATTTTTAAAACGGCAACAAAGAGAGAAATTTCTTTCTTTCTCAATGATTTTATTATATAACTATTCGGAGAACTTGCGTTTCACGTTGCCTCAACATCGAACTGGAAGCTTTTGCGGGCCTGTTTATGTAATTCTCTTACGAAATATCGAACGTAATTATCTCGTTCGATCTAATTCTCGACTTGCAGCGCGTAGCGCACGTGCGCGCTAACGTCAACGCCGGGCGTTGAAGCACATAGCAGAATACACGTGTACGTAGTTGTGAAGAGAGTCACGCCACATAATCGTCTTTCAAAGAGATGCTGTAACCGTGTTACGTTGGAGAGACGTTGACGCGCCGTGCTTCAAAATGAAATGGGATGCCATTATTCTAAAATAATTTTATGATAATGATACTCTCCATCAGTGGCATTCGGCAAAACTCTCTGTCGATATTAAAATACTTGTTAAAATATCAAAAACTAACTCCTAATGAATAAAACATTCTGTGAAACAAAAAAAATAAATAAAACTTTGAACATTCAATCGACGGAGAGAAGATAAGATTTAGACAGAATATATATGCTTATTAATATTAATAACATTTTTTCTTTACGAAAAAGATCGAAAGGATTAACGACGTTGTTAAAAATGAGCCAAATAAACTACGGAGAAATATGTACGGTTGAAAATGTGCATTTCTGTTCACGAAAGTGAGTTCGATCGTCAGCCGTGACGCTTTTGAAGTTATAACTTGTCGATGACGTCGGCGCGAACAACGTGTGTTGCGCGACATATGGAAGGCACAAAGTGATATTTAGCATTGTACAATAGCGAATAAAGTGTAGGTGCAGCGTGCATACGCGCTAATGAATTAAGATCTGTGTCTAACCCAACTAGCTAGTTCAAACCACGAAATTGCATTAGCAGCATCATAATTGTCACGAAAGATAAATTGCGAAAAGCGAAGTCTACGAATTTACCGAAACATAATCGTGACTCCTTTCCCTTTTATTCGGCCTTTAGACGTACAAATTACATTTCAATTAGTGAAAGATCTAATAAACACACAAAGATCTGCTAAGTAATCAGTCGTCTTTAAGCATAGTTTTTATAACGAAGTCAATGGACACTCGTTTTCGAGATGGCCTAATATTATTCCATTAGCAAAACGTTCGTATTGCGTATAAAGAAAATATTTTAGACTGATTCAAGAATATTTTGAGAATGAATTTAAAAAAAATTATCGAAAGAAGGTTTTAGTATTTTTTGATTCTCGCATTTTAAGCTTCGACTAAAACTTCTATTAACAAGTACTCGATTTTTTATTAATTAAGGAATAAAATTTTATTATTATTTGTATTCCAAAATTAATAATTCGTAAGAAATGTTTTCGGAGTAAAATATGACAATGCGGAATTAAAAAAAAATCTTGTTTGAGAAACTCAATTTTATGTTCGTCGGATGCATAATTTATCTGTAAAGTATTTTTATTTGGTCGAGAAAGAAATTCATATTACCTGGCATACCTGCGTAGCACGTACGCAATGAAATAAGAAAAATTAATTTCTGACTAATCGCGCACGGCTCAATATTCCATGATGACGTTATGAAATATCTTGGAAATCGATTTTATAGCTCGGGAAATAATATAGGAGACGAGTTTATAGCGGGCCTTCTTTGTGAAAAGATATTAGATATTCCTCGCGCGCGAGCGCATTGCCTTCATAGAATATGATGTGATTTATAATGTAATATTGGCACGAGTCATGCATAAAAGCCCAAGACTTCTCACGCGGGAGTAAATCTTCGTCTTAGAGGATTAAAAGAAGTTATTAAAAACGCACGTGGCTTTACTCTAAAACAACGATATCAAGTGGCTCTTTGTAACTGTACTGTAATAGTGTCTTTATGACTTATATATACGTATATACGTACAAACTTAGCTAAATTACTTTGTATAATTTAATATACTTTATGTAATCTTTATGATGACAAGTATATGTGTGTATGAAAGAAATTCCATTCAAATGCATAATAAATGACACCGCCTTTTTGTGTATTTCTTTCTACTTTTGCCACAAACACTATTTTCTCTTTACCCTGTGCAACCACTCTTCTAATTTTTTTTCATCTTCATTTATCTTTTAATATTACTCTTTTCTCTCTCTGTTTTTCATCCATCCTTATCACTGTTAAGCTTTAAAATTAATTTCATTTTTTCACGAGAACCTTTTTCGTCTCTGTTTCCGTCTCTTCCATCTTTTGAGCCTTTGGGCCTTTCTGTCGCACTAGTAATTTAATAACTCGTGCAAATGAAAGCAAAGAGACACGAACATATTCCGCACCGAGCACAAAAAATATAATAATAAAAGCATATAGAGTACGCACACATACAGGGTCATCGCTGTCGCGAGATTCTTTGGCTTTGATAATAATTTTCGATGTACCAATCAAAGAAAACGTTTCGTCGCTAGATTTCTTATTTAATAGAATTTTTTTGGCTTTAATCTTCTAGCCGGACGGAAAAGGTACATAATTATTTCACAGAGCAACGACGGTCTCGAGAGAACTGTCCAATAGTAAAAATTCCGATAATCGACGATATATTATCTTCGCAAATTCAGCATCCGGCTGATGAACGTGCGAATCTCGACGACACTATCGTCCGCTTTAATCTGCCGCTGCCAATCGCACTATATTTGTTGCAGCATTGAGCACCAAAGCTGCTCAATGCTTCCCACGTGCTCCATGCACGTCCGATCGCCTTTATATCGGTATTCATTCGCGGTGCACAATGTCATACTTCAATCGAATACGTAGGGTTCGTTTTCGCGTTTCAAAAGCGAAACCATCGCGAAACAGAAATTCTCGTATAATATCACGCAAGCGTGATTTTACGTGGTGGAGAACTTTCCTGGAAAAGGCGCGCGTATAGAAATTCATAAAACGTTCTTGTTAAAAATACGAGTATTAAAAAATATTCTACGTTGAAAATTAAAAGGTATTCAAAATACATTCCTCAATTATTAATCCCAAAAAATGCACTCTATTTTCGAGCAGGCTCCACTTGGAATTAGTTTGCGCAACGTGTTTAGGTGTTGAAAATAGTTCTATATTGTTATTTAATATTCTGCTCGTGTATTGTGTGCGAAACAATGCGTTTACCGGCAGCAGAAATAAGATTTTATCACACATTGAAACATTTTGTGATATTATCCTTAACGTTTTCATTCGTTGGCATTAATTCGCGAAATTGAAGAATACAAAGTGTCGTGATCACTATAAGTCCTTATCATCATAACGTCTTATTTGCTGAAACCGCTTAACTTTGCAACAACCAACACGCTGAATATATGGTAATAATATGCATAATGCATAACAATGTGCATTTATTTATAGATCGTATAACACGTATTATCTGCGTATATGTAATATTTTTCTGCAAATAGCTCTGACGTTAGTTAACAAAAAATGCAGGCGTGTCTTTGTGAAGTTGTATCTAGTTCGAAATATAGAGACATATACATGTGGCGCAATGTAAAACTTTTGTCAGATATAGCCATTAAGTTTCTTATTTATAAATACGTCCATGATGGATTTAAAAATAGTCAGGATTAATAATGGAAAGACATCTTTTAAATAAAGATTGATAAAAATTGTTTTTAAGTTCGATAAAAACTTCAGATTGAAAATGTTCTTAGATTTTGAAACTTTTTTGCTTTAACGTCCTGTACATAGTCTCTTAGTAAATAGGCTTTAGGAAGTTTAAAGGGATTGTCAGTGTAGTGCGGTGTCAGTTGTATCTACGTATCTCTGAGAGTCCGTGATGTTGTTACAGCTTAAAAACTTTAATGAACAATACATATATCAAACGTAAGCTCGAATAGGACATGTTTAGATGTAATCCTAGCTGAATGACTCGACATTTCAAGTTACAGTTTAATTATAAAATTATAAATATAAAGTATTAAACAGTAAGTATGAGATTATACGACCGTGTAAGATATACAATCAAAGGGAGAAAACGCCGTAATCGGTCAGGACTGGATCTTGCTTGTCCGAATAACATATTAATTCTTGAGTGACTTTTTACGTACAATTTTTATGCCCTGGCAGACCACGCGCCGTTACTTTCGGACATAACGCAGTCTCAACCAAAGCCAGAACGATATAATCACACAATTAAATTGATATCAATTTAATTATATTAAATATACACAAGAAATTTGGAATAAACAAATATGCGAAAATTTGCTCTAGTGCGAAATTGCACTAATATATGCATCCCGTAATTTTCGCATATTTGTTTGTTCCGGATTTCTTGTGTATATTTAATATAATTAAATTGATATCAATTTAATTGTGTGATTGTATCGTTCTGGCTTTGGTTGAGATTGCGTTATGTCCAAAAGTAACGGCGCGTGGTCTGCCAGGGCATAAGAATTGTACGTAAAAAGTCACTCAAGAATTAATATATTATTCGAGATCCAGACTTGATCGATTACGGCGTTTTCTCCATTTGATTAAAATAATAAATATATATAAAATAATAAATATATGTAAAATAATAAATTATGAATATTGTATATTAACTTTAATATTAAATATGTCACGTACAACATTAAAAGAATTAGATGTAAAATGTAAATGTGCTTGATGTGTTATGGATCGCGTTCAATCGCGTTAAAAGTAAAATTGTTCGTAATTATTTTCCTAAAAAATACGAATAAAAATAGTACGTTGTATACAATATTTACATGCATAGTACGTTTTATCTATATTAAAAATCAACAGTTTTAATAACGATGTTTGCGAATATGGCTCTCGAGTCCGCAAAATTCTCACGAAAGTCAATAACCGGCCGCCACGTTCGGTCCAATTCACGATTCATATAGACGTTATCGTCGAAAATGAAAATAAAAATTGTCGAGTACTTCGATAAAACTACGTCAAAGTTAAATGAGATCGGAAGCTCTCGATCAAACGCGGCGACGAGCCGTCAATCGAAACAGCCGCGTCCGTCGAAGATATTGAACGAATGTCGATTGAATCGCTTTTCCTGTGAGATTGGAGAATTCTTATTTGACGTAGATTCCAGCGCGCAGCATGGAAGCGCGATGAGAGAAATTATGCCTATAGAAATTATGCAAAGCAGCGATCTCATTTTCTTGTGTCAAGCTCCCTAGCTCTCTCTTTTTCTTTCTTTCTCCTTCTCACTATTCTTAATTCACATTTTCTCGCAAGATCACCGTTGACTTTCACTAGACGATCGAAAATGTAAATCTCACCATCCCTTCTAGGTGATACGCTCGTGATACGCTCGTTTTTAGAGTTTGTACCTCCTCCAGAAGAGATAATCTCGTGGATGATTCAGTCGCAAATTTGTATTTCCGAGAAAAGCCAGCGGCGCCTCTTTCAAGCGTAATTTTCCTTGAAGAAAAGGGCGAATGATTGCTTCGATGATCGATTGCCGGTGACACGGTTCTTTCAACTTTTTTTTTCGGCTTATTTCGCTTTCTCATCATCATCTTTTCAGCTTATTTCTCGATTTTCTGTTCCTCAACGGAACACGCTCAATCGCGTCCAGAAGCCGTTTTTTTCACGTGCAGTTATTGACCTACTAAATTACCGTATGCCTGGATTCGACGATGTATTCTTTCTCGGGTGTGAGATGATGCACGATACCCGGAAGGTCGACAACTATGCCAATATCTAACCGGAGAGAGAAAGAGAGAAGGAGAGGAAAAGAGAGAGAGAAAAAAGGAGGTGACTGCCCGCCTTTACGATAGAAGAAAAAGAAATGCTCGTCGAGATATCGCGAGTTTTGCTCTCGGCGACGCTTTATGTCGGCTTTTACAATGGCCCGTACAATTTGCCGTACTGAATACGAACGACGCTGTTCCGCACCATATACCGGGGATCGCAGTCAGCCATTTCTCAATTCGTTTCGACCTGAATCTCACGTCTCTCTTCCGAGCCGAAGACGCGACCGCGTTAATGCCCCCGCAATTATATACGATCGTCATCGTTGATTCCGTCGACGTCGCGCGTCGTAGGAAATCGTCGTCGTTATATCGACATTTCCGACACCGACATCCTCGATATAAACGTAACGGCGAATCCGATGGAAAGTCCGACGAGACGGAAATAACGTTAGACGGGGACAATACCTCGATGACGCAGTTAATGCATTCTCCTGATAGTTCGCACGTTACCCCGAGTTTTACAGCTCCGCGCTCGCATTACATTCCGGCTCGAGCTTTATCGGTATTCTAGAGGACGAAATACGCAGGTTTTTTTCCCATCACAATCTCGATATCCGCGCTACGCGCTCACGCCTCAATGCGGGCTTTTAGCTTAATGAGAGAATGAGAATGGGTCATTAAAATTTGCTCGAGGTCCCGTTTTAAGTCCGCTGTCAAACTACATAACGTTTTCGACATCGACGTGGGCTTAATTCGTAATTAGAAACGCGCGACCCGTAGATTGCGATCCGTAAGTCGCATAATTACGTTAATAGCATAAAATTCTTAGAGATAAATTACTCACTTATTAATTTTACGAATCGTCTGCTTCAGCGCAGGAAAATCCGGTCGGTCCGCGGAATCTTGCGCCCAGCATCGTCTCATTAAAGTAGCTACCTATAAAACGAGATTTATCTTTTAAATTTATGCTCTTTCTCTCTGTAAAAATTCATTTTAAAAGAACGGGCTACTAATAACATATATGTTAATAATACATCAATAACATGAATATTTTATGGTGATATGCTGTTGATAATGCTAATGAACGACGCATTGATTATCATGAGCAGATAAATCTCGCATAAATTAATATAAACGTAAATACACGAGGGCATTTAAAATATTTGCCAGATGATATTTACCTCTTCTTCAACGGAAGCTTCGTCGATTACAGGCCTTAAGGGTGAACTGCCACCTCTTCTGACACCTTCTACTATTTCTGCAACAGAGACGAAGCGTGTTGCGTGGTATCAAAGTTCACAGGGCAATGTAAAAAAATCTTTTCATGAAAACGAAATAAATAAAAAGAAAGAAAGTGCGCGGAAAATAATCCGCTTGTTGAGCGTAAAAATATCGATTGGGACGCGTGACTGTTATAGGACGTGATAACGTGTTAAAAGAATCAGTCGACGTAATACCGCGAGGTATTCCGCGATGTGGCAATTACTCAGAATTGGAGCGTCCGCATGCAATCGCGCGAAACTACGTTTATTCATGGCTCAGTGGAGTAGTCCGCGCTTACGTCAGACAGCGATGTCCGCTTAGCGCGAGGAACTTTCTCCTTCGTCTCCACCTACCATCGTGCTTCACTACTGTCCACGTATCATTTCAAAGAGCAGCCAGCTACAAATTTTCCGTTAACCGTTTGATCTTCACGGGTATAATGTCGTTCGTATCGATTTTGTAGCGCATCTAACCCGTATAAAAATTTTCCAATAAGATAGTATATTTACAGATTGACGTGGACATCTCGGGACATCAACGAACCGTGAAATTGTAATACGTCTGTCTTATTGAGAATAATTTTTATTTCTGTCGAGAGAAAGAGAGAAAAACGAGTCGGCTCTGTGACTGTATTTAAATGTTATTCTCTTTGCTTATATAAGGCACAATTTATTTCTATCTGACGACATAGATTTCGTTTTACGAGGATTATACAATGTTTGAATGAGTGTAAGTTATAGAATATAACTACCGGGACACCTGACAGAATTGTCGACTAGATAAAATTTCAAAAATGGCATTTGCAGGCGTTTACATTTTACGTATATGGCATACGCCAAATTCACAGGTAAAAATCGAATGTCGGAATGGGATGGAGGTCAACTTACATAACACCTTACGTTCATGCCGGAACTCTGTCCCGGCTAACGCTGATATATTCGTTCTACAAAATCACGGAATTAATTAAATGGTTTTCTGGTGTAAACGTCATGAGCAACGTCACGAGAAACGAATTGAGGTAAAATGACAAAGGGATGTAAATGTATCAATGATAACCGAATTTAGTTTTCTTTTATAACTTGTACGTATAAAGAAGCGAAAATAGAGTTTTATCGTAACCATCGTAGTTATACTTTTTTTTTTTAAATAAAATCAGTTTTATTTAATCGTCGAGCTGTGAAATGAAATGCAAGCCAGTTTTCGCAATTAAAAAGCGATTGAAGCAATACGTTTATTGATAATAACGTTCAATTTACATCTTTGCTTTTTCTGTTTCAATTAATAAACTTCTCTTCAATCTTATTCTTTTTCTCATTCAGAATTTTATTTGAAATATTGATACGTGATGAGCAAAACTGAAATGATAGATATAACAAACAATAGACCTAAATGAAAATTACATGGAAAGATTCCAGTTTGGATGATGTTTCATAGCCCACGTGGCAAAGGAAATATTTGCCAGCACTTCACATGTAGGATCTTCAAATAGATTCTAGTTTGATTCCTGTATTGTATATCATCATATATCATCGTGCGTTATGCTCCTTGAATACTCGAAATGAAAAATTCCGCTAAATTAATGATATACAATTTCATGAAAAAGAAAGGAACAAACAAGGAAATTTAAAAAGAATAAAACTATTGTAATAAAGAATATTTTTTATAAACCAATAATTATATACGTAGTGTAAAAAATACATGAAAAGTACAAATAACATATATATAATTAACAACGAAAGAGCATCGAGTTGTAACTTGGTGTTAATGTTAATATATTCATATATAATTTAAATTAACAAACGTTTCGGTCAACATATTGGACCATCCTCAGTGTCGTACAATAAATGTCGCATTTTGTTAATGTTTGACATATCATTGTAAGAGAACACATATCCGATAATGCTGACTCGACAAATGATCGACGAACCAAGCGAACCTCATGTATGTATAACAATTACTGTCTGGTTAGCTGGTTACACACCGATCTAATTTCATATAATCGTAATTTGCAGCATGACGCACACCGAAAACAACGAACGTTTGCGCTTAGTTTTTAATTTTAATTTTTTGAACGTGTAATTTCCGTTTTCTATGTTACTCTGATTTTAACAAAATGCGACATTTATTGTACGACACTGAGGATGGTCCAATATGTTGACCGAAACGTTTGTTAATTTAAATTATATGTGAATATATTAACATTAACACCTAGTTACGGCTCAATGCTCTTTCGTTGTTAATTGAAAAATCAATTGAGCCGTAACTAGGTGTTAATGTATATATATATATACATATATATATATATATATATAATTAGTTAAAATTATAATAGTAATAATGATAATGCATATCTCAAGTTTTAAAAATCTTATAATGTGTGCGTGTGTGTATGTACGGGCGTATGTATGTCGAAAAGTACTAACAAATTAAATAAACAAGTAAACAATTAAATAAAAC
This sequence comes from Temnothorax curvispinosus, assembly GCF_003070985.1. Classification (NCBI taxonomy): domain Eukaryota; kingdom Metazoa; phylum Arthropoda; class Insecta; order Hymenoptera; family Formicidae; genus Temnothorax; species Temnothorax curvispinosus. Next base: position 1,628,003 of record NW_020211278.1, on the reverse strand, counting down.
AAGTAAAATATATTGTTGTTTATTAGAAATAATGTAAAAGTTCCATGGAATTCAGTAAAAAAAAATTGCAAAAATGTGAGGTATTTTTTGAACTATTCTATATTTCAGTTACCTAGCGAGGCGTTGCATATTTTATAAAATTCCTCTCCGGCAACACGAAATCAACATCAATTTATAACATGTACTGTCTAAAATGTCTATCTCTTCTAATGAAATTCTGCGCACTCCGAAACGCGCAAATATGTCACAAAGTGCAACTAATTTTGTTCGAGGTTAATACCGGGTGTTATATTCCGACGGATCTCTATCCTCAGGAGCCGGATGATACGGCCGTATATAAATGCGCTTATATGGGATAATTAATTGCGTATCGAATTCGACCGCGACTACAGAAAACCGAATCCGCTGTCGTGCGTCAAGGACAACGGACACGTACTGTGTCTGTAGATGTCCTCGAGGAACAGGCTGCAGGACTCGCAGTTGAGGGTGCAGTGAGGCCTGCGGACCTCGAGGAGAGGGCTGACGGCCCTTCTGGGACTGGTCCCGCCGTCGGGACTCGGCCCCGGCACCTGTGGCAGGGTCAGGCTGCTTGTGCTCGAAGCGTTACTTCTTTCCGCCATTTCGTCTTCGTCCTCGAAGAGCCTGGCCGTCGATCAAGGGAAAGCCAAACTGCCTCGCCGGACAGCCCTTGAAAATTTACCGTCGTGATATCGGATTTTTCTTCTTCGTCCTCTCTTCCTTTCCTTACTTGGTGTACGTACACTGCATGCATGTGTGCATGTAGTATACGTACGATGCTTCCGCCGAGTCGGCATACTCGATAAAAATTTTATTTTATTCATTCGATAAAAAGTATTTTATAATCCGCGAACATTTCCAAATTCAAGATAATCCTCCGCGCGAAATTTCGCGGTTGAATAGTCGGATGCGGTATATCATGCGGAAAGTTTGTTCGTGAATGCGTCTTGACAAATAAAAATTGTTGGAAAGTGTTCCCCGATCATTGTGACGTGTGATGAAAAGGGAAAATTTAAATAAAGATTAGAGGTCAGATAAAGAAAAAATTATTATGCTCTCCGGAGCACGTTACCGAGAGCAGATATAGAAAATGCAGGTAGATTTAAGTCATACATTTTCGTGATTTATGTATCATGATTTCAAACGGTAATTCTACTGAAAATTTGCATAAATAATATCTAGACCGCATAATTCTATATATATTTTTTTAAAGATATTTAAGCTTAAGATATAAAATCTAACGCTGGAGTTTAAATTGTCGAAATACTGATACATAAATTTATGTCACGCTTCTCTGCATATAATTATGTTATGTTAACATGCATAGTAATATGTATTTTATTGTGTTTATCTTGAATCTAATAACAAGTATTTTATACCGAATTAATTTTCATTTGCCGTTTAGCATGCAAGAGAAAGTGTACATGCAAGAGAAGTGTACTCGATGCATTGCGTAAACAGTATCTCTGCAAGCTGTTAAAACATTTATCTTTTAACCATTCTTCTTTCATGTGTGTATTTACCTTATTTCGTTTAAAAACACGCGCGCGTATTTTGCAATGAGCTAAAATAATATTTATTAGGTATCAAACCGCTTTATTTGTTCAATTGCATTAAAACTTTAAATACTCAGTTATTATTATTATAATTGCTTATAGTCACACATTGGTATTTCCACGACTAGTTTCTGCAAATAATAATTGTTATAACAGTCAAATTAATCGATCAATTAAACGAAATTAAGTAAACAAAATTTTTATTAAAAATTTTTTATTAAAGTCACGTTTTTATAGAAAAGTATAGTTTTATTAAAATATGTATCTAACAATAATATCTAATGACGAACAAAAACTATCACAGCACTTGTATTTCTGAATAGAATCTCAATTTTGTGCTAAATCGATTTATAGAAATTATATTACAGAGCTAATGAATGAAGCTATTATCCGAAAGCTTTCCTCAGAGCGCTCGACATTGAAACGCGATGAGCGTCTTAAAGTTTAATTCGCGTGTAACGATATTATGGTCGATTTATTCGACGGAATTTCGTTGAAAAGTTACGTCTTGGTGGCCTTGGAATCTCGCGCTTGACTTCTTTCCTCTTCAACCTCTTTCCGTCATCTTTATCTGATCGTTTTACGTCCAACGACCCTGTTTTTGTTCGAGAGTTCACGAGTTCGTTTCGAATTTTCGCCGAGAGACGCAATTTCCGTGAATAGTATAGCCATTAGATCGAATTACACGTAATCTCCGTTTAATGACTTCCTGGTATTCATAGTTGGTTCTTATTTTAAGATCGTCTTAAGTAATGTCTTAAGATGCTATAATACAGCTTTGTGATTAGTTAATAGCATCTTAAGATCGTACTTAAGACGGACTTAAATATAAGATTCAACTATGAATACCGGCCTTAGAATATATTCAAGACTAAAAAAAAACAACGTTAAATTGCCATCTTCACTTAAATGGAGCAGTAAGATAGAGAGCTACCGAAGGTTACCGTAGTAACTGAAAATCAATAAGAAACAACTGGTTTCCGGGAAGAAACTCAAAAAGTAACAAGCCACTTCATTAAAACACCAAGCGCAAATACCTATCTCCGCTACACGTAAAGCAAAAAACTTTCCGGGAATCACTCGGACGGACCATCCAATTCGCTTTAAGGTTTAAGTGATAATCCGCAGATCCTCTTTTGCCTCAGAGGAATTTCGCATTAGGGAAACACTCGCGCTTATATCGCCCTTTCCGGCCGGGTCCACCTTGGATCTTTGCTCCCAATTCCACTGACCATTAGACTTTATCCTAATACATATGCCGGCTTTAACTTTACAACACCACTATCATTATTACAACACGCCGTATTTTTCCATGGGACGCGCGAACCGCAAAATGTTCATGAAACGAGGGAATTGCTTCGTTCGTGTCGCCGTTTCGCCGGCCGCCGAAAAATGCCTTACAAAATTAATGACCACAAGCCGCGAGCTCGTAACCTCGATCCCACCGTCGAGTAAATTAGCACGAATGCATTTCACCGTTATTCTCCAGGAAATAAAGTCGGGACGTTTCGCGAGTGAAATATTCATGGTACAAGGAACTCGACATTAACGTGGATATCGATATTGGATGTGATCGTTATATAATGCACATTTATCTCTCGGTTTACCTCCCTCTGGGTTTATGCAACAGAAAATCTGAATATTAATATAGAACTCTATTGTATTAAAAATTAGTGTAAGTAGTGTAAAATTCAAAATAAGATTCTTATAGATATCTTTAATCAAATATTTTTTCTTGTGGAAATTGTTGTGATCCGTTTATTTCTAAGCCTGAAGCTAATGTCTCTCTTTAAAAATAAAAGTTGTATTTTCCTCTGGGAAATCCTAGGAAATACGTTCCCAGGACGTTCCCAGGATTTCCATCACGGCCGCATGCACGAGAAATGCGAAAGGAAAACTTCAGAAGTAAGAAGAAAAGCAAGGACAACATACAGAAACTGAACTACATTGTAATTTCGCACTGTTGCAAGCATGCAGTAACAGGACAATAAAACGACACGTCTGTCGCGACAAAAAAGCACTCGAGAGCGAGGTGTAAAAAATAAAAGTTTCGTTCGCGCGACGCTAAGAAATCGAGGTGGAAATAAAAGGTTGTATAGTAGAGCGAACGGCCGGTGAACTCGCGCAGGAAATGCAGCAGAAACGAGTCGTTTACGACGCTGTCTGATCGGTTATGCGATCTATCACTTGTCGGATTACCATGCGCGCTACCTCTCGTCGAGTTTCTCGTAGAGTTTCTCTCGTCGGGCTGTCAGCAAATCGTACTCACTTTCACAGATCAAACCGCATCGTACGTATAGATGTGAAGTTAAATCCACTAGTGATTCAAGTAAACGAACGATCCGACTCGGGCTAATATTCGTAACTGATGCTGAACACACTTAATAAACCTTTGATCTGCGAGTTTACACTATCAGCGGTTTACTTTGCGTAAAAGAGAGGACCACATTATCAAAAATTTGCTTTCAATGTCCGCGTCGTCAATTAAGAAGTTATAATAAGACTATAGGTTGAAAGCTTTTTAAAGAAAAATTAAGAATTTCCTTCAATAAGTTTTTTTCTAACTTCTTTGGGGGAATTTACTTTCTTTAGCAAGAGAGCTTTAATACAGACGGACTACATTCCGTCTATCGGGGGACCTCTATGGTTAGTGGCCCCTTTTCCTTTAACACGGTCACCGGGATTTATTTCCGCGCGCTGCTTTCCTCACGTTCCATGATGCAACAGTAATTGCTTCCGCTCGGCTGTAACGCGGATATTACGAAGGTGCGTCGACCCGGTGCGGCGGTCTTTTCGCCGCTCAGAATCGATACTGGAGCCGGTTAACCGGCGATTAAATAACAGCGGGTAAATCACGCGACGAGATCAAAAATTTTGCAAACAATCCAATAAATTTCGATGACACGTTCGTGCGATTGCACGTAATTTCCGAGAGAAAGAGTGGAAGAACACAGTGCATTGTGCACGCACGTTGTCGGGTATGCCGCTCGCCGAAAGATTTCTCTCTTCCGTTTTAGAACAACACCTACTTATTAGAGCGTGGACACGGGCATACTTAAATGATGCCCGATGATTTCACGTGTCGCTGTCGAGAATATTTTTTCGCCGAAGAGACAAATGGATATATGGAGAGAAAGAGAGCGACGACGAGAAGAATCTCGGTGGAACGCGCGCGAGAGCCGTGTGCGTTCCAGGACGCGTGAGAGCTTCGACTGAGCTTTCGGACCTCGCTTCAGCATGCTCCTACGGAACTCGCGACACGTTCCATTCCGCGATCGATCCTCGCGGCCGGTCGTCGTGAGCTTGCGAGCTTGTGCGAAAACTCCGTTACCGATCGCGCGGGATATCGATTTTCCCGGAAATGTGGTGAGCTTCGGCGGTAAAGCTCGAGTCATTTTACTCCGACCAGGCGACCAGTATTACCGAGCGATCAGCATCTACTAATACTCGATACGGGTATACATGTCGGATACCCCTCGCATTTCCCTCCCTTCGAAGCCAGCAGTCGGATCAAGATGTCCTTGCAAGCTGCGTTATCAATCTTCGCTGATCATCAATATTTGATAAGATATCAATAAGATATTAATAAAAGTATGTATTGAAGTCTTTTGATTAGATGTTTTATGAATTATTTAATTATTTATTTTATTGCACATATTAAAATTTTTGCGAGCGTAATAATAGATTTTCCAATTTTAGTAGTCAAATTCAATTTCAAGAAGTAAACTTGCTTGAATAATAATCTATAATTTTATATTTGAAAAATTTAATATAAAATTATATGCAGTCTATATATATGAGACAATTGATATTTAAGTTTTGTTTTAACATGATTTAAACAATACGTACAACTTGCTCTGCAGCGACTGTTGGTAACAGATTAGCTAAACTCCAATAGGAGCTTGCAAGCTCGCTAGAATCCAAGGAGATTCCTTGAAAAGCTTTAGCAAGTAATGATATCCGGCGGCCGATAAAACGATGAACGGAATTTCACTTATCAACAGGCAAAAAGCTCCTTTAAAAAATTAATCGTAAAACCAATGATAATATAAAACGTACAAATAATTTAGTATTGCATTTTTGTTCTCATAAAAATTGTATTAGAATAGATTAAATGCCATTAAATTAAGAGCTTTTTAACAATGAATTTTCTCATATAATTGAAATATATTTGGGAAGAGGTATGCATTATTTTGATGTCCTTTTAACAAAATTGCAAAAATAGCGAGTAACTGAAATAGCTTCGCAATATAAAATACAATATCTGTAATTTCGCATTGAAAGATAATTTCTGCATATTTTTTGCGCATATCGAGTAAATTATGAATCGAGATCACGCTTTTCGTTAAAATCTATAGATTACCGTCAGCTAAATCGTAACATGTGAACCATCACAAATCGCGTCACGCGACGGTATGTTCGTGATCATATTCCAGAACGTGCATGCTCCGCCTTCAGAAACAAGGGCACAAAAAGTCAATATGCGGTAAAATGAGTCAGTGTGCAGTGAAATGAACGTAGTTATATAATACACGTGAGATACACGTGAGATTCAAGTTTCCGTTGATCACTCTTTAAAATGCTAAACCAAAGCGCTCGCAGAAAGGACCGTACGATCATGTATCAGACAAAATGATCTGCAGTTTATTCTGTATCTACAGTCATTCTATACATCGTCTGATCTTCCGCGTTCATGATTAGCAAAATGCATGTAACGTTGTTTATCGATGGCGTTTTCTGCACTGTCATTAGAAAACAAAGTTCACGAAGAATAAAGAGTTTTAGCATTATTTTTCTCTTTATCATTATTTCGCTGGCATAGAAAAATGGACACAATTTTTATGAATTAAAACATTTACATACATTTTTCTATATACATAAAATATTTTATATATTTTTCTTATATCTATATTACTAAGAATTTGCTTATCAAAATTATTTTGATCTTAGTAACAAATAACAGCCAACTGATCTTGTTGCTTCCGGTTAAATTAGCTACAATGCAAGTCATGCATATCAAAAAGAAATTATGCGCGTAACTAGAGGATCGTATTTATTCGTGCAATATGAAACACGATGAGAAGCAATTGCTTGGTATCCGCGATTATCTCAAGTGACGTTAAAGACTCACCCTTTGGAGAGAGTTCGTTATTGTCTCCCAAGTAGAATGGCCCTTGGCGCATCACGATCTCGTGAACGATTATAGCGAAGCTGTACACGTCGCCTTTCTGAGTGCCCTCGGGCAGTCGTATCTCCATCCTCAGCAGCTCCGGAGCTGTCCACAGCTGTTCTGCAAACACCAAATTTCCTGCTCTAAAAAAATCAAAGCGGGTCGAGCGGTTTAACGCGGCCTCTCTTTCTTTTTCCACGCGTTTGATCGTTATTGCAAACATAAATGACAAATATTTGAGAAGTAAAAACATCGTATGTAAAAAAAAATTTGTCGCATTTTATAAACTTCTGTTTGATAAAAATTATTGATTAAATAAACATTTTTCCCACGCGTTACTATTGATATACGTATATGTGCGCCGAAGAACTTGTCCAAATAGTTAAATCGCCAAACAGAAGTTTCGTACATTTACTCTGACTATTATCTCTATTTCTGTCCGCGTTTTTCCTTTCCAAGCGCTTGGAAAATATTTGGCATTGCAACTACGATCGTTGGAAAAATATCGCCGCGCGAGAACGCTTCACGGACGCATAATCGGTTTGCAGATACGTACTCCTCCAATAAGCGTAGCTGTTTTGGTCGCTGTCTTCATCCCCATCCGCGCTCCTTCTCAGCTCGTGTAAGCCGAAGTCGGCGATTTTCAGGACGAATCGTGAGTCGACGACGCAGTTCGAAGACTTGAGATTACCGTGACTCTTCACTTCCGACGCATGGAGATACGCCATGCCGCGCACGATATCGTGTATCAGGGATCCTCTGAACACGCGATCGAGCTTCAGCTGCTCGTTCTCTAGTATATCCTGTTCAACAACAAAGGTTTAAAGAATAGCACGCAGGGTCGATCCTTATGCAACTTTACATCTCGGTCAAACGTTCAAACACATTGTATGCTTTGCTTTAGTATATATTACTATTTACTATATATGCGTATGTCTCTCGATACTCAATATGTATACAGAATATTTTACATTTCACGCGGCTCCTTTGACATACTATCTCTTTGATCTACTGTATAAATTTCACTTGTGTTTAAAATTGCAATTTGTGCAAGGCAAACTAATAATTTAATCGAGTACTTAAAATTGCATTATGAGGCAAGACAGGTATCCAATAAAATGGAGCATCTTTTGTTTCGTATATAGGACGCCTGCAACGTTTATAGACGAATGCAATTAGCAGTCCACTACGTACACTTGCTCGTAGCGCACATTTGCTTCTCGAGTATTAACCCAGTCACATGTACACGTATGTTGCATCATTTCCAATATTATATATATGTACAATATACGATATTGTAGAGAGACATGTCTACATATGCAGAATGTTTTATATCTTATGTTTTAATCGCACAAATGTTGTGACCAAACTGATTGATTTTCTTTCAAGGAAATGTCAAAAAAGACATTATTCTTTATCGTAATTTATCTATTTTTAATATTATATATTCTCTCTTTGAAACTAAGCTTTAAAATATCCTATTAAAATTAACTTGAGATTAACTGAATCAATCGGTTACACAATTATACAAGAAAAAGATTGCCATTAAAATTAAAATCATGAATTGTAGCAATATACAACTATCTCGCTTTAATTTGATGACACGCGGGACATAATTACTTCCTCGGTTGTTCATCAAAACTTTAAATCGGGACACGGAATGCAATTCACCTGGAGAGATCCTTTGGGGCAGTATTCGGTTAGGAGACAACAATGCGGCGGCTCGAGACAGGCACCGTAAAATCGTACAAGATGATCGTGCTGGAGGTCCTTCATCTGCGAAAGTCACCAACATCACCACTCATATTAAAGCCTGTTACATGCAATACCGGTCACTGAAGGAGAAATTACGCGAAGACAACTTATTGGGAATCGTTATTGAGAGAATTGCGTTTCTCAAAGTGTGTGCTCAGGAGTTGTATTTGATAAATTAAAATTGACAAGAAATAATTCATGAAGCTCGACATACGTTTGCGAAGTCACTCACCCGCTTTAGCTCCAGCAATAAAGGTCTTGAGATCTCCACTTTGTTCCTCGGTATCAGTTTTATAGCGACTTTTGAGTTCTGAAACGAATTGCGATTTCACGGTTGGAAACGGAAATATTGACTGACAATTCTTTGATTGTTGCCTCGTGAAAACCATATGCCTATGAAAAAGTGTATATATATATACATACACACACCCACACCATTCTCTATCTTATAAAACGCGACGTGCAAAAATATAAATTGGATCAATGTTGAATACCGATGAGTTTCAATGGCCTTTTTGTTGTTCAGCAACAAATAAGCTTCACAAGAAATAATTCAAGCTATCAAAAGGACGATCGTAAGGATGCAAATCTTATATGAAATTTCCTAGAATCGCGCACTTGCGATGAAATCATTAATAAATCAGTTTTCGCGCTACGTTTTCTATTCGGACGTACTTGTCGAGCGATTGTCTGACGTTTTATTGAAGCAATATCTTCTCTATAAAAAAAAAATAGAATGAATATTGATTGGCAGACGCAAACAACACAAGCCGTATTTCAACGTTCATGGAACATATATGTATATTTCGATTGTAGATAATACATATTGGCATTTAATCCTATTAATACCGAAGATTGCAACTCGGAAATAACTCGGAAATAAGTCAGAAATAGTATATTGTACAACTAGTAAGAAGACCACTTTTCCCACTACTTGTACAATATACTATTTTCGCGATACCTACGCAAATGCACCATGATTTTTTTTTTAGATTTTATTTAATATATTAGTATTATTAAAGTTATACTTTGTATGATTGACAACGTTATATACGTGTAATTTAAAAGTAAAGTAAAAACGAAACGTAGTCTCTAACCTTGTAAAATCCTGTCGGGACATTGTCGTTTCTATCAACTCCGTCTGGCAGACTTGCGTTATCCTCAGAATAAATCGTCTGGAACAGAGATCGTCTCTTAAATAATAATGAATTAGAAGTGAGTTACGTAAGGCAGGGTATCTTAGGTTACTAAGAAATATTTCAGTAATAGATTCTTTGACAAATTCAAAGTTGACCTTCCTGAAAACTTCAAATATTAAATGCCTTACAGTAATGAAACTTTTAACTAAAAGCAAACGCGAGTTTAAATATAGTTAAATAGAATAAATTGTCATTATAGTGTTGAAACTTCATTTGGAAAAAGCTCTTCACTCACAATTGTTTAAAATCCGGAAAGTAGCTATTGATACCTCGACATTTCAAATTATATACAGTTTCGCACAAATTGGTCAAAGACTCCGTCGTTACATCCGATTTGTATTATCGTGCAAACAAATGTAAAATTAAGGCTAAGTAGCACTTATTTTTCATCCGTTCTTTCTTCCATTTGTATTAAAAAATATAAGAAAAGAAGTACACACAGAGAACGAAATTTAAAAACGGCTTTCTCTTTTGCTTTTGCACCGTAACGCTATACGTAAAGAAATGATAAGAAACGCGTCAACAGAATAACGTACAATGGAATAAAGTCTTCTTTATGGTTACTACTTCCGACGCTCCGGAAGTGGGTAAGCACTACTCGCGAAGTAGTACTTTCCACTATTATTCTCTTTCCTTACTTCAGAGAGATCCTGCCTAAGGTACGAACACCATTCTCTCAGGAATAAAATTATTGGAATAAATAAACGTTATCGGAATGAGCACTCGAATGAAAATTCGATCGCCACCGCGACGTTTATTTTATCCACTGTAGCTCTTGTCACGACTAACGTTTATTACGTCCCTAATCCGCTTGAATTATATCCGCTTTTCAAAATAATCGAATTGCCGTTTCCGTAAACGAAGCGCGATGTATCTTATGCAACGCGAGAATCGTGTTTTCCGTCATATTTACCATTTGACTACCGCGAAACCCTTTCGCGATTAGGGAGTACATGGAGCCCCTTATTGTCTTCGCGCTAGGTATCACGATTACGTCGTCCCAATGCACCTTCCACGTCATGGAGGCAATTTCCGCTTCTAGTTTGAAGCGCCTGCAAAACAAACGACAATATTATCGGCGATCGACTCTCGCGGAGGAAAGTCACAGCCGAGGCGCGTCAAAAAAAGAAAAAATTTACGCAATATTATACGGCCGCGTGATAAACCACGCGCTTAAGCGTATGCGTCGTGGATTAATTCCGGACAATCGCATTATCTTTCTTTCCGACGACAAAGAGTATTGCGCGTTTTTCCTTCGTTGATTAACGAGATGCTTTTTATCAACGGCAATTATCATGCCGCGTATATAACGGAAATATTTTCGCGATGTCTCCATGCGCTACAAAGATGCAATTTGTCAACTCGGTAGACGTGCGCGTGCGTGTATCTGTACTGCTTGTACGTACATGTATGCTATCCGTTCGCCCGATAACTGCGAGGATGCATACGCGAACGTGTGCGAACATACGACTTAACAAGTTTGCAACCGGCGCCCGGCGCCGCGTCGGTGTGCGTACACGTTGAACAGCGCGAGAGGTAATTACGTGCTGGTGTATCTCATAACGCCTATCTGTTTCAGGCGGGATATTATTCCGCGCATAAAGGCTCCGTGCGTTCGAAATTTCCCGAACTAAATGAGTTCGATATATTCATCGAAAGTTCATCGTCAAACGTTCGTGGGGTGAATTGCGAACGACGAAAACGCAATCCTGCAATCCTAGATATTTGTTGGGATTTGCGACACCGATACGTGTAGTTTAACCGAACTCGGTAGCATTGTAAACTCACTGCAAATTCTCGCGAATGGACGCATGGATTATTTTTGTATATCCGGTATTTTTGTGTAGCGTCGAATTGCGTATCCGGTAGCATTGAAATTCGATATTTTGCGTGCTGCCGGTGCGCAAGCATGTATCTGTGTATCAGTTTTTAGTACCCGGCAGTTATCTAATAATATGCGATACGCCGCTAAAAAATGTTATCGACAGTTTCCTTTTTCTCTATGGCTTTTAATAAAATTCCCTCGGATATTTAAACCTAAATTAGCGAATTATCAAGCCAACATACTCGTTGTTTGAACGACGATGAGTATGTTGGCTTTTTGTACGAAGTAATTTTGTCTGTGTGATTTCACAAATGTGTAATATTACAGATGTGTTTGACTTTCGAGGTGAGTTCTCGAGGTGAAACGCGTTTGCGGCTCATCAAAAAGGTATCTTCCACGCAAAATAGAAGACAAGCACAAACTGCATAATTTGACTGATGACGCTTTGTACTTCGCCCGTTACCACCATGTTACCGACATCTCGTAAATTATAAAATTATTTCAACACTTTCCCGTAAAATATGCGTAAATTAAACTGCTTTCAATAAAAAATGTGAATAATTTCACTCATGATTTTAATCCTTTAAGAAATAACTTTCGTTCAACAAACTTCGATAAAGATTTTATAAGATACCGGTAAATTTAATGTTCGACGATTGAAGCGATAAATATCTTGTTCGCGATAATAGTACACTCTATTAAGCAGAGAGATCGTAATGCGCGTTAAAATAAGTTGTAAAACTGTGCAATTGCGCTATCGCATCCCTGATTAAAATCATGCGGAAATATACGACGTGTGCCAAGTTATAATGGCAAGACGATACGCAATAAACTCTGAAGAAGAGCCGGAGAGGTAGGACGATGATAATAATTACCGAAAGCAGATCGCTGTCAAATATACCAAGCTTAACGTTAAGCCAAGTATAGTACTTCTGTCTAAAACCGTTATCTCTTATAATTTTACGTTTACGATTGCATCGTAATATTGCACAAAACTTTTAAATTAAATTAAATCTGTTAACCATTCGCATAAATACTTTTATATCAAGGTATTAAATTTCCTTTTCCAAGTATAAACGCTAAATCTAATCGGCATCGATGATCTATTGAAATTAATTGGGAATGTAATATATTTCAAAGAACAGAATATTTGTGTGGAAATAACTCCATTATATACATATATAAAGTGTTAAACGTTTCGTACTGTCAATATGTCGATTGTAAAAACCTTGGCCTTGATATTTGTTTTTTTGTAACGTAGAGCGAGCCGTTATGGATATAAGGTCGCCGGGCTACCATTCGCCAGTCGATATTCGAGCGAGCAGGTAACAGCGAATGGTCGCTCCATAAATTGTCGCGTTAATTTCAGGAGACAATGGCGACAAGTACCAAAAGATATTGATTACTGAATGCATTCATACCTTATGATTATTATAATACAGATAAGAAATTACATGTTATTTCATGATATTTACAACGTTGTTGCGTGCCAATAATAAATAGTGCGTCTAATGCACTATGTCCGTTTTTATCAACAAATCACTGTCGATCGAGTAAGTGAACCCTGGACGTTCTTTGCGTTATGTCGCAAACGTTCGGCAGCGTCGTGTTAACAATCGGATTAAAACTCCTTTTAAGAAAGAAAGACTTGTGTTAATAATTAATCCGCATGCGATCGTAATTTTACTCCATTTTCTTTAAATTTTAACTTTGGAAGTGCCGTGCAAAGTATCGCGTGATTATGATTATGCGCGTATTTATCGCAAGTGTAGCATCGAAGAAATAAGGAGCTGACAACGATAAGAGAGGAGGAGGAGGAGGAAATAGCAACATTAAGGTATAATTGACTTATATATCGCAGATATCATATATTCTCCTTTACAATTGTTAATTATTATTATTTATTCTTATTATGCGCCGATTTTAGCCTCAACTTGTACAGTGTATCTATTTATTGATTGCTTCAACACCAGATAATATAGTATCGCACGTAATTAGAGGAGAGATGCCCGTCTTGTATTAAATTTCAGTTGTTTGTATAATAATAAGTCCCAATTAAGATTCCTTCAGATAATCGCGACTAGCTGTGGATAGATAGGAATGTCACGTGTCAGAGTAGGTAGGTAAAAATACGGATAGATAGAAATATGGATAAGTATATACGTAGAAATACGAATGGGTAGAAATGGGGAGGAAATAGTGATAAGAATATGGGTAGATAGAATACGAGGGATTATTATATAATTCAAAAATATGACATTAAATACACAATAAATTAAAAATATGTAATGTTAAAATTGTAATAAAACTTTATAATATTTAATTATAACATTAAAATTATTTAATACTAATGCCAGATATATTACACGAAAACGGCAGGACAAATACGATAAAATAAAATTCATTAAATTAACTTAATAAATATCAACTTTAAAGATTTTTAGATAAGATTTAATAGCTTTTACTCTTAATTCAAAATTCCACGTTCTAAAATAATCGCTGATTGTTATTAATACAAATTTTATTAAGTGTGAAAAATCTGAGTGCTAAACCAATAATGAAATATAAGCTTCTCACTTGTGAAGTTTAATCATTATTGATATTACAGACTCACAAATATATTTTATACAATTTTTGCGAAATTCAGTATTTGAAATATCGTCGTTTGTTATCAGTCAAAATATTTTAAACAATAAATCTGGTATCGTTCCTAATAAATTTCACAAATTTTATATCGCATTTCGCATATCGTATAATTAATCGTCATTGTTTGATATATTTACAGTTGCCAAAAAGAATCGCGAATTTTATTATACTTATTTCTTATATTAATTATTATATGTATTTTTGACGTTTTCGTGTAATCTGGTTTTAATAAAATGTCTCGAACGTGTAATTTATTTGTGTACTATATAATTCTGTATTGCATATTTTATAATAATGAAATGGATAAAATACAGAATTGTGGGTATACTTGTCTAAATTACTTTGGGACTTGGGGTTATCGCAGCTGGATAGAAGGAAACAATTCGTTTAAGCTCTTAAAAATGTTCTCATGGCTGACAAACCGAAGAGACAAAGGCACTTGGCGAGCCGAGTGGTAGCGTAAAGTTGGACAGATGGTATTAAATCGATTAACTCGTAGCATCTGAGAAATTTCAGCACGGATAAGTGTCTTGTCTCGCTTCACTCGTTTCTTCTTTCTCCCCTTGTCTTACTTTTCTTCAACCGTACCGTACTTCAAAGAAGCCGAGAAGCTGCTCAGCTATACGTTCTCGATATGTATATGTGCACTTAGCGTGTGCTACTTGGGGTTATCGAGATTACCTCTTCGTGGTGAAGCAAGCGAGGCAACGAGGTCTTTTAAATTTCTAATAGCGAATCTATGCTAATTAATGCGCGTCGGCGCGAATGTCGGCGAATATCTCTGAATATTTAAATGTGTACATTTCAAAAGCGTAAATTATTTGCAGTAGCTATTTTAGCGTCAGTTTCACTTATTGATTTAATTTGCCGATTAAACAAAGTGACGTCATCGGAAAAATTTAATTCATTGTTCTGGAATATTTCGGTGGGTGGATGCATTGTTGTAGATTGATACGCTACTCAATACGAAGCTTCGCGGCAAACGTAATAGGAAATAATATTCCCAGTAGAAAACAATTTTGTTAATCTTATCCATTTTAAATGGAAGAGAAAAAGAAAGAAAGAAAAAGAGAGCGGTTTCTAAACCATTATGTAATTCAAATCGAGAACGCGCAATTATCGGTGATAATTGAAGTTGAAACACACTGGTTTTTATTACATGAACATATACATCCATTTTATAAATATTTTTTCCCTTCGCAAAGTATGTTTATTTGGTTTAAATATTCCATCTCACTTTATAGTATTCGTTCTGTTTCTCAATATCCAAATCTTAATTTATCATAAGTAATACTTATTAGTATCTATATATATCGTCGTTAATACCGATAAATTTTCTCGCATAAAAGAAATATAATGTAAAGTGTTGCAGTAAAAACAATCTTGACTTACCGATAAATAAATACTGAACCGACGACGAGAACGACCACGATGGAGCTCAATACCATGGAGAGAATAGCGTATCCCGGAAGAGCTGTGTTGAACATTAGTAATTTAAATAAGAAAAAATATTGCATTTTGAGAGAGAGAGAGAGAGAGAGAGAGAGAGAGAGGTGGGGGGAAGGGAAGAGAGTCAGATAATTTGATGCACTAGAAAAAATTACACAGAATTATGCCAACACAATTGCGAGAAGGAAAAATTTTATTTTAATGTTTTATTTCGTCCAGTTAAATATTAAACGTTTTTAGTAACCAAACATAATTAAAATTTATACAAATGTAGAAGTCTTTTTATTCCTCGTTGCGATTGCATATTTCTACCGTATATTGTATACCCAACTTATATTATTTATTTGTTATTATATTTAAATTAAAAAAGCATTACCCACTCACAATTATCGGGACATAACGACCCGTCGAATCCGCAAGTAGGCGTATCCGGGGGTGGTTCTAAACGGCCACCGGCCCAGTGAATTTGCTTCCCAGGGATATATTCCAATGTTTTATTCGCACCATAGTAATTGGCCACAATCTGCGAGAAATTATTTCACGAATAAGATAATAAGCGGATCACCATGCATGCAACGTCGCAAATTAAATTATTTTAATTGCGAGACTATATAGGTAAAATTGTATTTTACAATTAGGCATAGATAGTTATTAATCCTCGGAGATGTCTTACTTCGAATCTGGATGTTTCCGGGTCCATGTCCAGCAAAGAGTAATCCGCAATTCTGTCCCCATTCTCGTCGATGTTTACATCGCCAGTTATTCCTGGAATTGGTCATAATTATGCGAAAATAAAACGAGACATTGCATATTTATGATTACTCGGTGAGGTTTTAATCAAAGTTGAATATTACGGTCGCGGCAGGCGGTTGCGGAATTGTTAATTCTCGAAAAGCTTCATTTCAAGCGCGGTGGTAAAATTTCACGTGGGCGATTGATGCAATTCGAGATAACCGATATAGAAATCCAACGCGGGAATGCATGTAGGAGGGTACAGCGAGACAAGAAAATATTGAAACACAAAGCAAACTGGCAATCTTGCATTCCGTTCGACGTTAGCTACGCCAGCTATAAAACTCTCTCAGAAAGCTCGAGAAACGAAGGTCGAGGCGAAAGAACGTACATAAAGGAATAAAAGATAGTCATACTTCAAAGATCCTCGCATGCAGATGAGACGTAAAGCCAGAGTAAAAAGCAATTGTTTGCATTCTTATAGGTATTGCAAGAGAAAATAACATAGACGCAGATTGACAGATATTTCAGTGATATGAATTTATTTACGTGCAAGCGCAAACATTTCCTTAGAGGATCGAAACTTGAAACGTATGCGTGACAAAAGTGAAAATATCATAAGCATTCGAATAATTTCGACAATTCGGAAAATTCGAGGAAACTAGAAAAAAAAAAGGATAAAAATGTAGCGTAAAATCGATAATGTGCAAATTGATTCCATTAGTTATAAAAGTTGGAAAATCGTGGCGGGTCAATAACAGATTTTTGCGAGTGATGATTAATTATCCGATTCACCGGATAATTAATTTAACTGCTCTGGCTACAAAGAATTTTTAATTAACAATGGCTGTAATTTGGCTGTCTGACGAAATCATTATTCATTCATTCTTTTCCACATTGCTGACCAATTTTTATTCTATAGATTTCAGTTCTATAGATCTGTTCTGTAGTTTTGTCGATTACAATTACAATGTTGATCCATAGGCTTAACACTGATGCAACAGATAAGGCATAACACATCACAATTTTCCATCAGGAGAAAATGCCTATAAAACCTTAAAGATTACGCGCGAGAAATCCCCCCATCGAGTTATACCCGGCGTCGTTTTCGCTGAAGTCGCGCTAGATTGACCGACGCGAATGACTTTCGCTATAAATGTAAGCAACGATAAATGAGAGAAGCTGAAACTTACCCTTGAAACTCTTTCCCCACATTCTCCGGGTCAGATTACCGCCGTCTAGGTTGACCTCACCCGGCTTCTCCGGCAGACTCTCCTTAAGAGCGAGGGCGTAAAGCAGCACGGCGTCGTAAAACGCCGTCACGAAGGTGGAGACCGAGCTATTACCGAAGGTGAAGTCGTATTTGCTCTGAGCCAAGGATTTAACTTCGCGCGAAAAATTCAGGTACTCTAGGTTGTCCGG
This sequence comes from Temnothorax curvispinosus, assembly GCF_003070985.1. Lineage (NCBI taxonomy): Eukaryota > Metazoa > Arthropoda > Insecta > Hymenoptera > Formicidae > Temnothorax > Temnothorax curvispinosus. The sequence continues at coordinate 1,610,231 of NW_020211278.1, read as the reverse complement.
GGTGCGCGCTGTTACCGTTAACAAGGCCTGATAAGCCTTCCGAGCTTTCTCGTTCCTCTCGTCGGTATCGCCCTCGACTCTCCATGGCTCTTTGGAATCATTGTCGCTAAAATACATTCGTTCATTTGATATTTTGTAATAATATGTTTCTCGCAAATATATGTGTTGTTATGAGACAAAAAGATTCATCGAATCGTTGGATGATCAGATTTCAAAAACTTTAATTTTATGAAAACTTTAATTATATAAAAACTGTGCTGTTACATAGTAAGCATCTTTTGCTAATAAAGTATTACATTTAGTATTAAAGTGTTACATTTAAAACTTTTAGAAAAGAATATAATTATCTTACAGAATTATTAGAATATTTAACGTTTCTATAATATATATTGAAGCCAATATGACGCACAAGTAAAAGCAGCTCGTAGTATATAAATTCTGCTAAAAAAAGGTTATATTGTAAAAAATATACAGTAGACCTTCATGACACGGATTTATATAACACCGATTTGTATAACATGATGGAAAAATTTTAGTATTTGTTTGTTTTAAAGTAAAATAAAAATATTTTACTATTACATCTTTATAATATTTATTTTACATTTTTTATAATAAATCCTTATATCTTTTATAAATATGTTATATCGTTTATAAATTGTTTTTTATTTTTGAAACTTTTTTGCTTTAAAACTTTTTAATTAATTCAATTAAAATAAATTTATAAAAATAGTCTTTATATTGAGAATTATTTTAAAAAACATTAATTTTTACAATTACGTATATTTCATTTCCTCGAATATTACCTGAAATCGTTGATATTAAAGCGACGCATTATAAGCGAACCAATTAATTTATGTTTCGGTGAAACATCATTTAACTACACCGTGACCGAGCAGCTTTTCGCCTTCACACATACCAGAGATCATAACTTTCATTTTATGATGCTCGATCGTTACATTATAATTGGAACATATAAAAGCCACAAACACCTACCGTACGATAATGCGTGTAACACTCGAATTACAAGGCGCGAAAAAACAACTGCAGGACACGTGATTAAATAAAGTGACGTTGGAATAACACGGCATCACCGTGAGCGTTTGCACCGACAACTCGCTTGTTCTTTTTTTATTTCTACATCTTGCACGTCTCTTTCAAAATTAAAGCAAGCGAATAAATCGGCACAGTTCGAAAGCAATCTCAAGTCTCGCCGGGAAGTTTTCTCCATTTGACATTCTGAAAATTCCTTAACTCTCGATTATCCAAAAAAGAATTGCCGAATACGTTCTCTAACAAACATGAATTTAAAAAATTTGATATTTTTTTGTCATCTGCGACGGACTATTGTAGGAAAACTTCATTCAAGCTTTAAGACTTCATCAGATTAATTCTAACTGGAATAACTGATGAATAAAAATTTCAATTACTGTTAAAGTCAACGCCAATAGTGCTGCTCAAACCACGAGATGGTCAGACTACTTTTCATCTCGTGCACTTTTTAAATCTCACATGAAAATCTCGTTAAATCAGATTTTCATCGTTTTTTCGTTCCGGAAAAATTCACGAGATCGTGATTTCGTTAAATTCGAGCGAAAATTTTCGCTTATTGTATTTTCCCTTCCGAAAGCTGTTTTCCCTTGTTTACTGGCACAATGGCGAAATTTATACATTCAATAGTTTTATACGGTTTACAACAGATTAACGATTGTGTCTATTCTGACTCGACTATAATCTAAATGAAGGGCTGCGGTTTGAGGTTTCCGATACGACGGATTGAATTCCACTCGACCCGAAATCGCATGATATCCTTTATTAACAAGAGCCATAGGAAAACAGAGAAGCGGAAATGCAACGAGATATCCAGTACAATAGTTTTGTTTTCCCAGAGAGTTCTCTGGGATAATATAGCCGGACGATCATAACCCTGCGATCTGTATCATCACTGGTATCGCTGAAATTCAAGATAATTCCGTTTTGATTTCGTCTGCAGATACACAACCATCGCCCGAATAAAATCATCAAGAAAACAAAATAACGTCCGAGAATGTGATCGTAAGGAACTTACGATCGCGAAGAATCACGTACTACGTTACGTTTACGACGTTCCCGGATTAGCAATTTCCCGGGACGAGGCTTTTCAAGGCCTCGTTAAACGGCGCGATTGTACGATATATGTACCTGTACTTTGTACAAACGGGAGATTTAATACCGTCCGACACGCTCACACTCGTCGGTCGAATTTCTCTCTAACGGAGCGTCTTTTCGAAGTTAACGGTATAATATACAGCTGGATTGCTTTATTCTACGAAAGGATGAGTCGGATCGGTGAGTCGCATGTCAGGCAGTGAGGCAGTCTCTTTATGAATGCACTGGGCGATATTAATGCTCTCAATCGTATATATAGTAGGGACGTAAACGCAAGTTTATCTAAGCGAGCAAACTGCTTCGCGAGCCCACGCGAAACGACTGCGTCGACGATATGGCAAGGGATAAATTAGATTGAATTAGAACTTCAAAACTTGACCCCTGATAGTATAAAATAACTTCTTGCAAGCGAAACGGACAAAGTAAATGCAATTGTCTCGTCCTAACCATGTTATGTTAGGTAACTAAGTTAATATTAGCGTATCCAGGTTCCAGATAACCGTAGAAATTGCTTCTAGTTATTTAGATAGAGATAATTACTGTTGATGAATATACTGACATTAATATAGTAAATCATATCTCATTAACAACGGAAAATATTTACATAAATTTATACAGAGAAGTTATATTTTCAAATTCTTAGTTTGCGCGGTGAATGAAAAAAGATTTTTTTTCCTCTACGTAGACGTAGAACGAACGTATATATGTACATATATTTTTCGTTTTATGGAAACATGTTCAATGTCGTCAGATCCCATTTTAATCTCTTTTTTACTTGCTTCTCGTCCTCCGTGACACTGAAGACCGACGAGACGTATTTCATGCCAATTTTCCTTTTATATGGAGCCAAGCCGTCCCGGGTACCGGGTACGACTCCACATTCATTCGTTTCAATTATAAACCGACTTTAGTGTCCGAGACACGTGCTATTGTACAAGCACCCCTGTTTATGCCCCAGTTTTTTGACATGCGACCCGTGTTCCCGCAGATTTCATGCGTTATTAGCTGATTTATGGGACAAGATATATCAAACGATATTTCACAACTGCGACATTAAATAGCGTAATATACAAAATTCTAATCAGTTTAGATTAGAAGAAAATGCCATTTGGCTTGAGCTGGATTTTGATAGCCTAATAATACCCATCACGGATTAAGGGAGGTTCTTATAGGTTCGTCGAACTGTGGGGGGCTGAAGTGATATTTTTTACAATAAATTCTTTACAGTAATTTAAATAAGATGCTAATAAGCATCAAAAGTTAAATTGATTATTGATTTAAGTAGGGGGAGGGGGTTTACTGTTCCAACGAAAGCTGTGTTTTAAAGCCAACAAACAATCGACGCGTAGTTTGTTATAGGAAATTTGTATACTTGGAAATACAGATAAATGTTATTAGACTACCAAGATCCAGCTCGGACTGTAAATGGCATTTTCTTCTAAATTGATTGTATATCATGACGGTCGCGTGTTTCTCTCTCAACAAAATTTTAATTTTTAAACAAAATATTTCAGATGAGATATCTCTCATATCGAAAAGAGAAAGATTAAAAACGTGTTAGACGCAAAGATAAGTCTGTTAATTCTTTCAGATAAGACAATTTTTCCTCGAAATTATCTTTCTCTACTTTGTGCTCTCTTTCAAAACGTACAAGGATTATCTTATGTTCTATCTTCTATCTTATTAAAATGTTCATGGTACGTTACATTTATATAGCCGTGCGTATACTTTTTATTCCGTACGAAATTTCCGTAATAGCGCTCTATTCAAGATACGCGACGACGAATAACACACGCAATTACTCTTAGTGGTAAAATTGCGAGTTTACTCCGCTTACCTGGAGGAGAGCTCTATGGAGAAGAACACGTACTCCCCTGAGTCCACCATCCCGAGCTCCTCGGCAGCCAGCAATATTTCCCGGATGGTCGTTGAATTAGCGCACATCACCACGACTGAAACATAAAGAAAAAACGATTTCTTGGGAGACATGTTGAGATCTATATAAATATTATCGCGGTCGAGCCACTTTCCGATATGCGCTCGATCCAATCGCATTTGCAGTTTGCTGCATACGAATGTGGCACAAGTATATCCACTTAATTTTACATGAAGGTAGGCCCACGTATGTTAACGTATGCGCGAGAGTAGAATTTAAAAAAAAAATGAATAATCTATAGATGCATCGGTATAGATGACTGATCAAGATATATTCTTGCATCAACCTTTTTGCTAGCGAAGTTTTTATCGTATTCTTATCTCTTATTTTTATCGCATCTTGTCTCTTATTTTATTTAAAAATATATTCTGGGGCTTACACACATACACACATTTTCAAATATTTCCAAGGTTTAACTCACAGTCTTAAAAAATAGAGATTATGTATCTGTGACGGTTCTTTTTTTCAAATTTTTTTTAAATACATAATCTCTATTTCTTAAATACGGATTTAAGATGGTTTATATGGAGAAATAAGTTCTTCAATTAATATAACTTTATATAATTGCAAAAATTAATATACATAGATTAAATGGTTATTATTTGCCGATAAACTAGCGGGTGATTATCCATTGATGCACTTACGTTTCATACAAATTCCAAAATTGCAAAACATTATCAGAGCACAGCAGCAAGGTGAATAATACCGTTTGTAAAGTTCAACTTCAACGATCTAGAATCGTTGTCGTATATTGTGCTTCGACATCTTTATCCTAGTTCAATCCAGCTTAAACTCAGCGGATTTAACGCGAAATTCAGGGAGATGTATGTACATAGATAGACGGGGAAGACAAGGAAGTTTCGATTACCGTTTCTCTTTAAAGTAGAATACCATATACGTCGACACGTTTCACAGTCGCTTCTACATTGCTGTTTGACGTGCGAACGCTCTTGCACGTGAGTCTTCCCAAAGCGCGCGTCATCTTGTCAAATCTCGCACGCGCTTAAGATATTACGGAGAGATGAATATTCTTCGTGTTACGACGAGAGATATAAAATTCGACGTGAAAATCTTCTGTACATCACCGACGTTCGTCAGGCATTTTACCTGTACGTCGACAACGAACATGTAAAACTGCTCGAATTTCATAAAACGGGAATATTGCGCACGCAAAAGAAACTTGTAATAAAAACGTATGAATTTCGTTAAACATTAGATAATTTAGCGCGAGCATGTTTGAAGTTAATAATTTCTTTTTTGCCATTATGAAATAAAAATATTACAGAAATTGCATTGTAGCTATATGAGTTAAAAATAATTGCGATGTTTTTTCGCTTTGTCATTTCAGAGAACACTTTCACGAAACACAAAAATCTAAATAAAATCTGCGCTGAGCTTTATCCTCGGTTTTATTATATCGTTTGAATTTTTCGAAGAGAGGAAACGATTTCAGTTATGGCGCTTTCAGAAATTGACTTGCTCACATAAACGTCTAATATTATAGAAAACTGTTGTTCGTGAAATTGTTACAATGCTATAAAGTTATATGTGTGTGTGTGTGTGTGTGTGTTGTATGTATAATGTATATACATTTTAATATATCTTGAGAAAGATTGCCTTTTACGATTCGTTAGTAAAAACTATATGATTAATTAAACGTTATATAATGTTATTATACGTATTATGCAAATAATGATAATGTTTATTTTATTCATATGATTTTAAGCACTTAAAAGAACATATTTTTTATTTCACTGATTATTCCAAACAATTTTCACAGAAAATTAGTAATAATTTTATGTACTTCAGGTATTTACAATGAGTAACACATTTAAAAATCAGACGTGTTATTAAAAGAACTGGTCCTACGAAATCGTTTCGCAGATGTCTTGAGCCTCACGAGACATGTTTAAGCAAAATGCGCTTTCACAAAATAATCCGGGGCTGCTCGTATCGTTGCACCGCAACGCGCCAAGCCAGATATAAACGTTTATCCAAGCAAAGTCATAATCCCGCTTTTACGACAAGTCAAACACGCGCCATTAATCGGTGCAACTCTCGCATGCGCCTTTAACTAACTTTGGATCAAGACACAATTCGGGACATTAACATTTTGAGAGTCTGTTCATTTTGTACTAATTAACGATAAAATGTTCTCTTAATCTGATTTTGTTAAACACAACTTCGTACATGCTATTTATTCGCGTACCTCGTACAAATCGACGTTGTAGAACATCGCGCTCTACTGTATTTACATGTTATTTTCGAAATAAAGCGAGCGAATGAGACGTATTGTCTCGTAATCGTAACGTCAGTAAGATGGGAAGCGTTGTCGTAGTTGCATTATTATGAGTCGATCCCACTCAGTTTCTCATTAGAGATGCTCTTCATTTAACGCCACCGTAGCTACCACCAATGACGACGATTAACTAGAGTCATACGATACAAAGGGGTAAAGTTCGTTCCATTATATCATGAGCACAGACATCCCGCCGACGTAATGACATTGATATCGGCTAAAGTTTACGCGCCGCGCCGTTCCAACCGTATTTCTTCACCCCGCGACGCTTAAGGCGTTTCGATTAAATGCAGTTATGGAAAACTGCACTAGAATGGGGATATATAGACGTAATTATGATTGCAGTAAGATGCGACGAGTGATTTTAATATATTTCTAATATCTCTCGATAATATGTATATATAAAATTATACGCTAAAATATCGTAACGGATGTCGATCGAAATTTTGTGACGCATTCTTTTGTACGTTTTCAATTTACGCTTATTCAGATTTTTAGGCATATTAATTCCGAAAAATTTTATTTCCTCGTCACGCTCTCTTTTGTAATATAAAATAAAAGTTGCATAAGAAAAGAATTGACTGAATGAGCTACCAAAGAGAACTTTAACTAGTTTATTATTAGAACTTGACTAGTTAGTTTTAATTAATTTCACAAATTGTATCTTGCTGTCGAATAAAAATACGAGATCTCTTGTAGAAAAGAGAATCCTTGCATTCAAACTGATTACACAGTAAAAAATCGTGCGTCCAAATGTTAAAATTTTCTTGTGTTACCAAGATTTGACTATTATTTCAATGTAAAATTAACATACAACAGCTATGTTATTATTTTTGTAACATTTTTATGTGTTGTATTAATGTCAATGTGATAACTTAACACTTTATGTATGTCATTTAGAAATTGAATATTATTTTGAGTTCTTTTAACATAATTATTTCAAAAAATCAACACGTCTTAAAGTTATTTTAACATAAACAAAAGTTAAAGTAAATCTTCAAATAATCGTAAACTTTGACATACAAAATAATCAATTTTACTACAATCAAATGTTCAAAACAACATTTCTCTTAGTTGAAATAACTATCGTTTATTCAAATATGTTATATCGACATTTTTTACAAGTTATTTTAACATTATACTTAAAGTTAAAAGAACAAATATAAATGTAAAATATAGTGTCAATAAATTAACATTTCTAATTTGTCAACAAGTAACACACGATGAATGAGTTATTCTAACTCAAGAGTGGACTTTCTGGGACATTTAAAAAATGTTACGATTAACATTTTATTTTTTACTGTGTATCAGCATCGCTGATATTTTTTCGAGCTTGGAAAATTTTCCTGAAATTTCTTTCCCTATTGGTAAATCGAGATACGCAAGTCTTGTTCAGTTTTTGTGAAAAAAATTACAACTACAAAGCATTTCGAGAGCATACTCGTAAAAGATTAAAGCGTGAAGTATTTTCATCTTCTTTCAAATTTTCGAGATCCGAATATTGATAAGTAGATCTAGATAGGTAAAGGCGAGGGTAAAGGACACCGTCTTTAATACAAGGCGAGGAAATTTGATTAAACAATCGCTGAGTCAGTCGCGATGAAAATCGACTTCAAAGTCATGTACAGAAGGCACAGAGAATATCGCGATAAACGATCGGTTCGACTCATCGAGAGCGTAACACCCTACATCGATTGAAAATTTGAACGCCGGTAAAAAGTAGTCGAGGCGTAAAACGAAAAGACGAGCAGAGCTCGGATCAGCCGCCGATGTGGGTAAAATGGATAGATCGATGTTATACGTCTGTATACCGGGAATAGCCTCATTATCACATAGATCGAATCTTCTTTTACTTCTCTTTTATATCTCGTCTTGCGCCCCCGTTACTTCGTAGACACACGTACCTGAGACAGCCGTTCGAATAGAGTTAAATGTAAACTCGTTGTGTAATTTCGTTTCCCGGCACGGTAATGTGATAATACTGACAACAGACACTTGCTTTGCAACACCTCTTTTGAGGAAATTTGATAAGAATTACAGTCGGAAACTTTCAAATAACGCTTTAGAAATTCGATCGTAAGTAAAACTTTATACATCTTGTATAAATTTAAAATATAACTGTAAGTAATTTATTAATTATAATAAAAGATAAAAGATATATTATTAGAGATAAAATAAGACCGAATAAACAAAGAGGATATTTTATGCGCTAATATAATGTTAAAAAAAATATAACTATTGTTGAATATTTTTTGGTATTTTTACATATAATAAACAATATATTATTAATACTCGCGTCTATTTAGTAATATTAATTTATGTATTAAATATAAAATAATTTATCATAAAAAACTTTGAAAATATGCATAAATAGATCAAACATGCATTCAGAAAAACTGTGTGCATACGATTGCCAACACAAAACGTTTGATAAGTGTTCCATCTTGATATGAAATTGATAACACACATACACATTATATAAAATAAATATTTTTACTTCGCAATAACCCGTAGCAGAAATGTATCGTGGATATCAATAACGCCAAGATTAAACGTTTTGCACAATATATCGAGATTAATATCCAACCCACATTAAGCATGAAGCAGATATCCCGTTATCAGCTTGCCTTATTGTTTCGGATATTATTTATAGCATAGACGTGAGATCTCGGCGAGACAGCGCGGGGTACTGAATCATCGTTCCTTTCGCGCGAGGCGGAGAATGAAAAATTCGATAAGAATCCGTTCTTCGACATACACACAGCGGAACTTTGAGAATTCCAATCAATCGACGATTTATGGCATTCGCTAGTAATTTAACGTAGATCGCGAGATCGGTGACGACACGGTGCGCCACGTCCTGTTAATGTCGACTTCTCGGAAATCGGATCGTGTCGGCGTCTCGATCGACTACGAATTCCTAGCGGCGTTGTTCTAAAAGTTCGTTCTTGCAATCAGACACGAGCGCGATTAAAATTCACGAGAACCATCAAGTAACTTTATGGCGTTACATATCTAACGACGGTGGATCTGACGATGGTGATGATAATGATTAAAAATCGATTAAGCAATAATTAATTTTTGGCAATAGCAAATTTATTTGAAAATTTAAGATCTGTAGAAAACATAATACGATTTAATTAGTTTTTTTATTTTACCTTCAACAAATTATTCTTTATATGCACATGTTTCAAAGAGTTTTGTTTAAAATAGATTAAGAGATTAAGAGATTTCAATCTCTTAATTTATCTCACTTGAAATGTCATTGTTCCTTTTATGCGCTCTTCGTTATAGAATAATTTGAAAAAGCATCTTGAAAAAGTAAGAGGATACAATCTCTTTTATTCTTTATATTATGATTCAAAGTGTTATCCGGTATTTGGGTCAAAAATATTTGTGCTTTCCTGGAAGTTGCAAGTGCCGCGCAGATAGCATCAAATCGAAGAGACATATTCCGCAGCTTGTTTCACTCCTATTGAGAATAAGTCTACCGTGAACTCTTTGTAATGCGATTTGAAGATTCGAGCATGTGGGGAACGATGAGGAACAAGCGTGGAGACATTTTCAAGATGAAGCTCCGCTCGTACGAATCACCTGTGCGATATCGTGAGAGAGAATTGCTCGTCGCGAAATGTGACGTTCCGATAAAGTGCTCTGAAATTTATGACATAACTCGATCATTGCGGTATCACGCCCCGGGTACATCAAATTAATTAATTGCACGCGGAGACGTGCTCTCCGCTTCGTTACCCCGTGCGACGTATTCAATTTTCGCAATACCTGTAAGATGATTAATTACATCGTAATCATGAGAAACGCGCGCAATGCGAATGCGTCGTTTTACTAAATACCGATGAAAGCTCCTCGGCCTTCCGAAGAGAGCCGATTGTGCGTTACCCACAGGAATGGAGTTGTTAATGGAAATTTATTTAACGTTCGGATAACGCATGTAAACCTAGTTGACGAGTTTGAAGTGTTAAACACGATCAACGAGTAAAAGGCAAGGGGCGCACTTGTAGAGGCAAACTTCGTAAACGATATCAATTAAATGATGGTGTCGAAGTTCACCGTCCGTGGACTATCAAGCCCGCGTTTCACAACGCGACGTCCTTTAGCAGTGTTAAACGTTAAACGCTAAACGTTACACGCCACGTCGGCTCTGATAAAAGCTGATTGATTTATGTAAAGTCTGAAAGCACAACACAAAATTATTTAGGGTGCGCAATTACGTTATGCGCTGAGTTAAATGAACGAACATATATTACGGAAAACTCGGAAATGCAGGTTTCTCTATATAAATTATAAAATAGGCAATGTAAAAGAGGAAAAAAGAGTTCGTCTGAAATATAATAAATCTTCTTTGCAAAAAGAAATCTTAAAAATTCTATTACAGTCTATTAATTTTTTAATTTTTTAGCAGGATTTATTCCATTAAAACTTTACATAAACTTTTTTCCTCTTCTACTTTCTATTCCGTAAATTGCAAAAAAAAAACACATCTATATTAATATTCCGAATATTTTCTAATAAACATGTGTTTTGTATGAGCATATGTGATGACTCTGAATACATTTTTAGAACATATGCACATTTTACACATTTTGTAGGAGAAGTTCCACACACATATTTTTATTTTTATAAATAAAATATATCACATGAACTTTTTGACCAGTTCAAAATAGATTAGTTTGTCATAACTTTGTCACGCGTGCATGTTTGAATTAATCTACACAATAAAAAACGTTTTCATTTTTGCGAGCAAAAATACGTCACAAATGTCGAATTTCCGACACTTTCGTTGATATTTTGTATATACCGTTCTTCTGATGAATCAGAAGACTTCCGCGATTAGGAGGGCGAATGAATTAATGAGGGAACAATCATCGTGAATCGAGCGGACTTACTCCGTGCGGATTTCGAGACGAAGCTGAGCAGGTTTCTGTAATCCTCGGCGGTGGTGGTCTCCTGGTTGAAGCTCTTGTGCACCGGCGTTTGATTGAGCGCCGTGAATACGGCGCTCAGCGTGAAATGGCACTCGGAATTGCCTCTGCTGCTGGCCATCTCGTGATTGTGAAACAGCAGACCGCAGATTTTCCATCCGAAACGCCGTAGGATATGTCTGAACGCGTCGCCCACCAAACGATGGGAGCCCATCATCCTGGTTAACGTCGGGTAATGCTCGCCCTTGTGACGAAACGCCTCCGCCTGCGCGCCCGCCGTCAGCACGGGTATGCCCCATACCCCCGCGTATCTGGCTACGGGCGCGATCACGTAATCGCATACGGGACCCAGAAAAGCGTCTGTTGCGATCCGGGAAGAAGAATCGGGAAATAATAGATTTATCAAATTTTGCGCCGGTTTTGCTTAATCGGGAGGCCCATTGCGAGTGTGAAACATCACGAAAAGTTCGACGCTTTATTTAAAGCCGAGATTACCGTAAAATTCAATCTTTTATGTTTATTTAGCGTTAAACACCTTTCACGAATAAACGCAAAAGAATCTGTCTTTTTCTGTCACAGAAGAAATAAACCACCTAAAAAATTATCAAAAATTCGATGCTTCGATTAAGACAAGTAGTAATCATAATCGTAAAAATTCAGCTCAAGCGATTTATTCGTGATTTATTGTCGGCACACGCAAACCTGTTATTTTTCTGTGTCATACATAGTTTTAAGTAGTATAGAATTGAATCCATGCACTCTTGGCGCCAGGAATGATAGAAAACAAGGTAGAGCCACGTGCGCGAAATAGATAACACGAATCTGAATTTATGAATCCGAATATATTGGCTCCGCGTTATAATCCTATCACCGCCGCCTATATGATCTGATATACGTCGATAACAAGTATATTGTTTGTCGAAGGGACTTCGCTTGCAAGATGTACACTCCGCGTATGAGTATACACGGTTGATTAACGTATCGATTGATATGGGCGCAATTAAATTAAGCCGGTACATTTCGTGTTCGCTCACATGGCTTATATACTCTCGAGGGGTACACTTATAGATCAGACCGCAACTGATTACGGAAACGTCGATGTACATCTTCCTCCGGGAGTATGCTTTTAACGATTATTAATATCGAATGTTTTCGTCACGACTGACACGTGACAGATGTATATGAAATGTTCCCGGCGGGATAAACGTCCGGAAAAATATTTCTTACTGCGTCAGCCGCATCGCACGCGAAGCCGGTAATTCCCCACGACGCTAAAGCTCGTTCGCCGCGTGTTCACGCATTCACATCCGCACACATGCATTTGTACACGTGTACAATATGTTTTTCAAATGCACGTGCAATTAAAATCTTGCTGACTGAGGCGATATCGCGAGTTGGCGAAGGGAAAACTTGACAAAACGTGATGCAACGTGAACGTGAGGATAATAGAACGACCAGCTAATTAAACAGATTGTTACTCTCCCGCTGTGCAAAGAAACGCTTATTGTTCATGAGTTTTCGAACCAAAATTCCATTATTTTCTGCACAATGCTCTTGGCAATTACAGCAAGGGACATTCGCTTCGTACGAAACGTCGCGCGGACAGGGAAATGGAGACAAGGAAATCTTTTTCAAATGATTACGAAAGTTTTGTTGCGAAATAAATGCCACGAGAATAAATACGTATATGTCAGTGCATTTCGTTCACCGTTGTAATTAAAGTGTATCAGCTTTTACAAGCAACAGGCTTCCAATTGCGTTCGTTTCATTCACAGATTTACACGAACGCGCTAAGCCGCGCGACCTGAAATGCTTCTCGAAATCCTCGATTCTCGATTCCCGCGCGTTTACCCGCAAGCAATGCGCCTCCATGGAGCCGCAGTTCTAATTAGCAATCACGAGTGATATTGCGTCGATATCCAATTCCACATAAAGGCAAACATTACCGTGGAATAATCGTTTCGAACGACACGCGGTCCGCGTTTAAAACTCATTAATTCGCGCTAACGGCGACCGAATTCCCCCGCGGTGCGCCCAATTTAGGGCTTTCAATCTTCATCGATCGAAGCTACGTAATATGATAATAACTGCGTCAGGTTACCTAGCGTCATTGTGGCTGCAAATTCCAGCGTAAAGCGGTTACGTCCGATTAACGCCGCATGCATCCCCAATGTCGCTGCGGCACTGCATGTGGTCGCTTTTATCCGGCGAAACTGCCAAAGTTGCTGGAGTTTATGGATATATGCTACGAAGATTCCCGTGGGAAACTTATAAGCTCCATCATATCGTCAACGGATGGTGCATTAAGTCCCGCGTACCTTTTTTAATACCCCGCTTTCAGTAATATCTCGCCTAAGTTTAATTCACTTCCTTACACAATTTTTTTCACGATTAATTTCAATTTATTATCTTAACTCTAATTGGATTTTATGTAATTTAATTAAAGGCTTAATTTGAAAGATTTAATTAAAGGCTTAATTGAAGAGAATTAGCGCAAGTATGAAATTAGCGTAAAGTATGAAATTACATGATATCTAATGACAGAATTTTTCGTGAATTAAATTTCAAAATTACATGTCGACAAAATTATGCCAAAAATTTACGATAAATAATTGTTAAAGCCAAGTTGACTTATTATGTACTATTTTTATCAGAGTTATACTTTGTATATTTTTTGTCGACACGTTGCGTCCGTTGTAGTATAAAGAAGTATACAAAAAGTGAAATATATATTTCTGTGTAAATCGTTGTTCAATATAGAACGCACTTTTTAGAAGCACTAGACACTACAGACGCGCGCTACGCGCGCGCTATTTATCTTTAACATTTCACTATTAACCCTATTATACACAACTGTCAAAATATACAATGACAGCTGCAAATGAAGTAAGCGCAGCAAGGAAACCAATCGGCATCGCGGAAAAGCGGCAACAATAAACTTCACATCTCCTTTTTAGAAAAGGATATTTCGTTAAAACTTTTCTTTCGTCGGATGAATAAAAACTCGTCCCGCGCGAGGCTCTGTGAGAGCGTGAAAACGTGACTCGTAAATTCGGCCGAAAATTAAGCCGCAGATGACGAAGTGCATTCCCGATGGCGATGAGTTATTGCAGTCGCATGCCATATTTCGGTGTACCGCAATATTTCGCGTGTAGAGATTATACAGACGCATAGTTTTGCACAAATAGACGAAGATCCTCGTGGATTTTATGACGCAAACATGCGCTTGTTACAGCTCGTTCAACGAGTAAAAAGTGAATTTTACGGATATGATTTATTTATGCCGATTTGGAGAGGTCAGATAAAATCATGAATAATTCCAAATTGATCTTTAATAAAAACGGGCTGTTTACACCAAGGGATTAAACGGTGTAACGATACAAATCAGTAATAATAGAAATATTTACGTGAAATAATTTATAAAAGTGTATAATGTGACATAAAATCATATACATGTTTGTGCCAAATTAATTTATTGTATCTAATATAAAATTATTAGTGCTTTTATAGCAACTGTGAAAAAGTGTAGGTAATGGAATATATATAGGACTTTATTTAGATTGGGAATTTTCGCGAGTTCTTATTTCTTGAGATTAAAGAAATATGACTCATAGCACTCTCCAGACTTGACTCAGATATTCCGAGCTTCGCATAGACTATCTATTATAGGCAGATTTATCTCTCTTGGCAGGTTTTTTTTCGCCCTTTAGACTCGTCGAAAGGAGCAACAAGTGCTATGTTATATGAGGGTTTCTTATATATACCCCCATATAAGTACGTGAATACGCGCCGTAAGCTTGATACACCCTTTACGCCAGGGATAACCGAAGACCCGTTTCGTCTACGAAAGTTAGCTTTCGGGGTAGAAGCTATTCTTATCACGTACTGCTGGCTTAGCGCGAAAAGTCAATTTCATTATTACTTGCTCGACGTCTACGTGGATTTTTGTCGAGTAAGAAATAATATCACGGATTATCACTTCGTAGTTATCGCCGGCTACTGCAATATACGCGGCCGCGTAATATAAAAAAATGTAGCTGCAGGGCTTATCTGGTGACATTTGCGCAATTTTGGATTAGCGAGCTGACAAACAATCTTCATTGTTTACGTACGAAATATTTCAACGGAAATGAAATTTTATTTAACTCGTAACATCCGTATCGTTTTATATACTGTAACTAGATAGAGAAATATCGCAGATATATACGGTTTGCCATAGTTGTGTTTCTATCATTCATTCGTGTTTATATATGATGTGTATACATATATAAATCGATATATAGGATATAACATAAGAACTTAATTTTTACGGACGAAACGTGAAGAAAAAGGAATTATATTTAAAGAAATTGCACTTGTTTTTCACCTTTTTAAACGAAATTGAAGAGATTTTGAGAATTATTATCGCGATTTGGTATTATTGTCGCGATATCTCGGATTAAATTTACCGTCATGACTAATGAAAGATCGTTTCTATAATTCCAGTTAATAATTATGCACTCGCGCGATATTTTATTTTTAACTGCCTTCAAACTACGGACATGAATTTGCGTTTCTTGCAATCTATACTGCGAATAATATCGTGAAAACGCAAGTCACCTTTATTAAGAAGGTATCTGCAATCATAAGGGGAAACTAGTTATCACTGACTTATCACCTTATGCCACGACAATTGCGAGTGAAAATAACAAGATAGTCATGAATTTCATCTCGTGTTAATACATAAACAAGACTAAAAAGTATTTGTAATTTATGAATCAAGAAAATTTCTTTGCTTCGCTATTTTTCTCTGTAGAAGAAGCAACAAATAGCATACTAATAATATTTTATAGAATTTATTATGCATCTTGAGAAAAGTATACAGTACTTGAGTGGACTAAAAAAGAAATAACAAGCAGCTCTCATTTTTTTAGAAGAAAACAGTCAAAGAGATAAAATACACGAAGTTGTTGCGGTGAATAGTAAACGCCGAGAGAAACGTGCAATGAGAGACTGCGTCTCATTAAAAACTGAACTGCGTCTCCCGCAGTTGTCTCGTTTCAATACGCGATGTTTCTTCGCTCTCGATGAGCTCTCGGTAGCAAGAAAAATACACCTGTGACGCCGCATGTCATTCAGATATTATGCACGATCGCCCACAATCGCGGCAGAATAAGATCACAAACGTGTTTACCTTCGGAATTGGGATAAAAAGTTAGATAGAAAGTATGTTAGATTTTTGCGATATTCTGTTTTCCTTCATAACATACTTTTTGGTTTTCTATTTAATATTCGAGCGAGATAAAACGAGATATAAGAACCACGCGTATCCGAAATCACATTTGAAACGAAATTAGCATGAAAGTTTTCGCAATCTTATGTAACACGGAAAACTTCGACAGATGTGGGAAGAAGTTGCGATGCATCTAGTTAGAGTCTTGAGAGATTTGAATGGGTCAGAAAAGAGAGAACTTTTTTTTTCTTCTATTCTTCGCGACGCGGCGACGTCGAAACTACAAACTGATCCAGTCATCTCGCGAATACTGTGAAAAAAATTGCGGTTCTGCTTAAAACAACAGAAACTGCAGTTAGATTGTTTTATTATTTGGACGGGTCCTATTTCAGGGAAAGAGAGAAAATATTTCACAAATTTTAGTAACGAAAGATTCGAAAAGAAATAAAAATTAATATGTTGAGTGAATAAAAACGTATTTCAGTAAACCAACCAATGTCTATACTTATCACCTGTCTTCCATAATTTCATCGAAAACAAAAGTGCAGAGAATAATTTTCAAAGGTGCTTTTCCATCTGTATTAACAGGATTTTCATAGTCGATGGAGATG
This sequence comes from Temnothorax curvispinosus, assembly GCF_003070985.1. Taxonomy (NCBI): domain Eukaryota; kingdom Metazoa; phylum Arthropoda; class Insecta; order Hymenoptera; family Formicidae; genus Temnothorax; species Temnothorax curvispinosus. The sequence goes on along the minus strand of NW_020211278.1, from coordinate 1,593,088 downwards.
AGCGTGCATATAACGTATATGAATGGCTTGTTCACCGCAAGAGGGATTATGGACATCTACATAATATACAAGATATTCAGTAATACGTCTAGTACTCCCGACCAAAAGTATACAATAGCACCCTATTTTTGAGGTATATTCAAAACAAAGTATCACGTATAGAGCACCCTTTTTTTTAGGTATGTTCAGAATAGAGTATCATGTATCTTCCAAACCAATAAAAATATTTTCCCTTCTATACGCTTCGCATAGATGGACGCAAACAAGGAAGCAAACCTCGCTTCGATCAACTTTAGTCTGCACCCGTTAGCAACGTAAACTTGTCACCTTTAAGATGTCGCGAAAACAGCGGTTATTATTTTTGCATAATAATAAACGTGTATATATTATTCGTAATAAAAACATATGTTAAATGTCTTCGCTCTTCGAGAAACAAAATCTCCGGAGCGTACGTAACGTCTCATGAATGCAGTCAAACTTGATGTTATAGTGTACGTGTAAGGTCAAGTACATAACGTAAAGCACGCGATTCTAGCTACCGTTATTTTGATGTATTTTTAAAAGATTTATGAGAATGATATATAATATTCATCATCTCTTATCATTCAACCTCTCTTGGGTACAATTAAATTTTATTTTAAATTCAAAGAAGATAAATCAGATGTTTAATGAGAAAATAACGTTCTTTAAATGATAGTTTATATAAAATTAAAAAATGCTTGGGAAACATTAAAGTACCAGAGTGTACAAATAAAATAAAACAGCAAAAAGTTTCCACCGACATTATTTTCGATATAACTGCATTAATCATATTTGAAATAAAAGTGTTTCCAACCTTGCAGAGAAATAAAAAACAAATGTTGATTGCATGAAATTAAACAGAGTAACGTACTTTAGTTAAGCGCGAAATATAAAAGTTTATATCACGGTTTTTCGAAATTCATACGATCATGTTGATCTCGAATAATAACGAAAATGTAGAACGTGGCTCATCGAGAAAAATTTCCGGTACAAAAGAATCCTCGAGTACGCTTGTCATATGCATCGCGACGTCAAGATTATTATACTTGCGTAACGCAGAAATAAAATAGACATATCTCGGCTACGAAACATGCATACATAGCCAGATACTTTTATTCAGTTACGATTCAATTGCTTGCTTTAAATTCATCTACTTTCATCGATGCGACCTACATACGTATACTCGAACTTGCATTATGGAGGGAACCGCTCATCTTTAAATTCAATGAAAAATGAGATGTACTTTACAAATAGAAAATAATCATATTCAACATGAAATGGAAAAATTTCTCCCGTGAATTATTATCGCTGTCATTCTTGTTCGATTACCAACTACAAATGTGTTTACATCCTCCCTTTTTTCTTCCCGCGCTTGATCTCTGCACAAATTATACCGACGAATACCACACACGACTAGAATAAATCTATGCTTTATAAAATTTTAGCATATCTTTCACAGACAATTGATATTTTGTTGATATATTAAATATCTTATCTTACTCATCTTGCTTTTATTGTCAAAATTAATAAAAAAGATAATTATTCATCATTTTTAACATTATTAATATAAGAATTTACATTAAAAAAACATGAATATAAACTGTTAGCGTTTCGATTAATAGAAATTCCAGCATTCTGTAACAGAATGCTTGATTAACAATCAAGGAGGAAAGGCTATCAGTTTCATTAAATTGAATTTTAATCGAATCGTTTGTGAGTCATGTTTATGTTTAAAATTCTTATATCGTGGCTTCAGAACCTCGTTGTAATGCTGTAAAAAGTAGGCCACCTCTGAGACTGGGTCTATCATCAGGTGGACATCAATTCGAAGCGTCGAGAACGCTAATGACTTCCGCCTGTTTCGATTAGATTGGATTTATTACTGCGCGGCGCATAAACACAGTAGTGCATCGCGACTACAGACGCAACAAACGCCTGGAATAACTTCGATGAAATGACACGAATTCACCTATCGTGTAGGAAAATTATTTTCAGTGATGCAGTAAATTATATCGGGACGCATAATAAACCCGGAGGAATTTATTGCAGCGTAAAATTTTTGTTACGGTCAAAAAGAAAGTATAGTGTTATACGAGCAATCTCGCGAGAGAAACGTAAACAACCCGCAAAAATCGCAAGCGGTGACGTTTAGCAGAGTTGATCTTAATGACTGATCTCGCCAATTAATTATTATGACGTTCAAAATATAAAATTTTATGTTTTATATTGCAGAAGAGTACAACATAAATTTTTTGTTAATAATAAAATAAAAAAATAGTGTTTTTTTACCATGTGTCTCGTATTGTTTGCATTTGCGAGAGGGAAACGTTTGTTCAATTCTATTTAAATAAGCAACAACAATTCCATTATATAGAAAACCCGTTTATTCGGTGTTAAGACGATTTAAAAGCGGAAATTTTATGGAGCGGGCCTTCAGCCGAATAAACGTCGAACATTCCCTAGGGGAATATATATTTCCTCGCGTAAAACGAGGTATAAATAGAAGCAATAAAATATCGTGATTCAACAATGATGAACGGTCGGTTCAAAATTTTCGGATCGGTCAAAAACGATTTAAAACGTGCGTGAATATCGATGTATATTCAAGTTGCGCGGATAGCTAAAGCCACACATTTTCCTTGCATACACGCGCGTTTAACGCCTCGCCGCGTAAAAAGAGAGATATATAACGCGACTGTAGATACGGAAATCGGAGTCACTCCGCCAGCAGTTCAAAAATAAGGCAAATAACGTTAATAAACCGCGCGGTACACGTGTACCAGATCTGTGCGGGAACGCTCGACGACAGAGAGCGCGTCCGCGTGGAATAAAACGCCAAGGAAGTAATTTCATCGGGAAATGCATACACGTCGTCGCCCATTGAGTTTGCCTATTAAACCATTCCTACTTCATCCTTTTTTTTCTCTTCTTCCCTCTCGTTCCTCGATTTTACCTCGACCCACTTGCTACCGTGCCGATTGAAATCGTTCGTTTTTCCCATTTAAACCGGCAATCGCGTTGATTAAAAGAGGAAGTACACGGGATAACCCTTACGCGAGATAGTGCCGACAGCCTCCGTTGCAAGAGTTTTCCCGCGTGGAAAAAGAGGCGATCAAAGTACTGAAACTTGTAATCCGATAGCCATGTACTATACAGTTTCGTATTAACTAACATTAACAAGCACACCGCTTGTGTCAATACAGCGTAATACGGCGAATATTATGAAAGTTCTAAGAGCGTGAAACATCAGCGTCACTGATGGACCCTTACCTACTCTCCATTTTCATAAAAATAAAGATAAAGTGACGGTAAAGTAATAATAAAATTGAATAAGCGCGTCTCGTTTTTATAGACGCCGATATTAACCGACGGCTAGTGATACCGTCAAATCGCACGACATGAATATTTATAAAGGAACGACATATTCGCGCGTCAGCAGTGGGTCGTGCTAATTCGCAGAAAGGAAAAACGAATAAAATACGCGCCTCGATTTATTCAGCGGGAGATTTCTTTCTCGCCAATTTGACGAGCGATGCAAAATCTCGTTATTTTCGCGATAATCGCGCAATCTCTACGACCTCTACCGTGGCTCCGTCCATAAGAGGAATAGATAGGTAAGGGTGGGGAAAAAAGAGGGAAAAAAGAATGCATTTCCGAGAGCAATTTATGGTGAGGCGGCGCCATTTTTGCGGCCGTTACAGCCCGGCGAAGTAAACTCCGGCGAACGTCGTAAGAAAGTGAAGATGCGCTTACCGCACCTTCACGCGCGACCTTTTATCGCATACTTTATGCAGAACCTATCTGCACGCGTTACCCTTCTGTACGACACAAGCGAATTTTCTCGTCGAGAACTAAGACCTAGAAACTCGGCGCGGATTGCTCCGACAGAGGTATCATAAATAATCATCATGAATTCATCATAAAGGTGAATTGCTCGCGAGCTGCGAACGCGGCGCTTCGGAATGAGAGAGATCTTTGAGAACGAAGCTTCAAACGGAATATAGGACTGCCGGCAAAGCGCGTTAAGCGCGAAACCGGTCGTTCCCGATGACCGAGACTGACATGATCAACAGGTGAATGACTAATTTAGTCTTTTATCGGTATCGCCGTATTATCGTCGCCGCCGCGACGCAAATAACGCGTTTTATAGCATTTGTGGTTTAATTTGCATTATTTTACAACCGTGCGTAGCAACGTGATGTTCTGAATTCCGCTGACGTCGCGATTTCGTGATTTTATTCGCGACAGCAATAACCGAATTATAATATGAACATAATATGTTCTAAATCGACTGGCAAATGCATTTAAGGGAGTTCCACTCTGTTGCATCTTCCCTATCGTTGAAATATCGTCGTGAGAAGAAAATAAATTCGCACTTGCACGTGCGTTTTTACGACCGAGATTACGACTCGACCGCGCGACGAAATAAGTAACTATACAAAAAAAGATGGAAGGGCTAAAAGATTAAATTCTCGTACCGCAATTGAAAAGTCCACAAATTAACGCTCGACGCAAAATCAACCTTTTTTTTTTTATTAATGGATGAATCGTAATCAGCCTCCGTCGTTTCACGCTCCGGGAGATTTGAAATGCCAAATCAACGATGAGTTTCATTTAGCAATGTTTGTTAATAACTGTGCGTATTTTATTTAAGCAAATTTGTTCAAGAAAGTAAAGACGAGTTTAAAGTGCAAATTACAATGCATAATCTATGTGTATATTAAAGTATATACTGAAGTTTAAACGGTATTTAATCATATTAGGTTTCAAAGTATCCTATTTATTATTGCGTAAAGTGTCGCAAAGATCCTTCACTTTTAATGTTAATGGCGGAAGTTTTGATAAGTTGGAGTCAATTTCTCGTTGGGGGAACTTCTAGAAAGACCATTATTCACCACTATTTTATATTTACACTTAATTATTTCAGTAATTATACGTTAATTAAAATAGAAGAGTAAACGCATTCAGAATGCTTTGCATGCTTAATAACCCACTTCTCAATTTATTCAACTTAAGAAAAGCGATAGGATTAGGAAAGGCAAATGCTCTTTTCTGCGTATCATAGTTTTCGAATTTTTTAGCGATTTCTACGAACGCGAAAAAACTTACGACCGAGTTGATTTAACCGGGATGATAAGGATATATTTATATTCCAGTTTAGCTTCTGTCGATGGATTGAGAATTAATCCGCTCGAATCTATTTCCCCATAATAATAAGATTCGTAATTGAAATCGAAGAAAGAATAGTAGATAACGTGCAAAATTTAAAATGAGTTTTCTAGCCAATTTCGCAAATCGATAGGAATGTCAATTACAATTAGTATTTTCATTAATTTCGTGCTGAAGGAGTGGGGAATCGTATTAAGGTCTTCCATAAGTATCCGTGTCGATGCAATTAAAATTGTAATGGACTATCAATCGAATATCGAACAGAAACGGCAGAAAATGTGCTCTCTTTCGTAAACATTCATAATGAATTCTCATTACCGGTGAACAAGTAATTATAGAGTTCTCCCATCGAAAGCATCGTTTGCGAAGACGATTCTTCTGACCAACCTGTTCTCTTTTGATAAGTGGCAACGAATTATCTCGCTCTTGCTCGGCTCTCGATCTCTCACGGGAAAGATCGGCGCAGTTTTCTCGCCGGTCGCGGGCACGATTTCACCCATTAACGCGTAAACTCGTCCCGCGAACAGAGATAGGATATTTTTCATCGGCGATCCGCACGCACTCCTGAGAAAGTAAATGATTCGCTTACGAGCGAGGGCGTAAGGTCAATTCATCCGAAGAGAAGAGCGAGCCACCGGCACGACGGCACTAATTAAGCCGAATTAAAGCGATATTTAACGGAGTCTGGATGCGCGCGAACCGGAGGGTCGACGAAAAAAGACGCGGCTTTGGTTGACTGACCGGCGAGAGCCGTTTTGTCATCGTCATCGTCATCGTTGTTGTTTCCATCGTGTCGTCGCGGCTGGCAGCTCGTTTGCAGCTGCAAATTGACACGGGTTGACGTCATCCCCTCATAAAAATAGGCGCGTTTCTGCCGAGGCGGTTTGCCGCGGCATTATGGCACGGCTCTAACTACGGGGCCCAATTAAAACATACGGCATCGGGCCCTCAGAGGAATATTGTCTCTGGTTAATCTAATTGGTACAATGACGCGAGCTCTAAGACACGATCCTCGGAATCCGCGGCGGCGATGCACCGCGAGGTCGATGCGCCTTTTCCACGACACGATCACTCCTACGTCTAATTAACACGTCGTTTAATTGCATTCGATCCTCTGCCCGTCGAGTTTACAACAAATTTATAACGAACGCGTCTCACGCGATGTCGATTGGATCGTCTCACAAAAACGCCAAGACTGCTTGACTCGTAGGAAGAAAATATTTACAGACGCAATTTCCTTTTTAAAACATATTTTTGCAATTTCAACGCTATACATTT
>NW_020211278.1:1556672-1586610 GCF_003070985.1 Temnothorax curvispinosus | reverse complement strand
ATTAAAAAATTTTTCAAAGTTTTTATTGAAGCTACATAAAGAGATTTTATCGAGATTCCCGTAGATTATTGAGAAGAGATACAATTTAACCCATTTCTTTGCATGAAAATACTGTTCCTTCACATGCATATTATTCGTTATAAATGATGCAGAAATCATCTTTGCGTACACATATTACATCACGTTACATATGTTTATCCTACGTGATCCCCCTGCATTCGTTTCCGTTTAAATGTGAAATCGGCTTAAGCGCGATAAGGATGAAATCCGCTTGTTACACAAATCCGCGAGAACGCTTTTGGCGTAAAAGGAATATTCTTGACGTCACGTTGGCGGCCAACAGGTAGATTAATTATACTGCCGTACACGTCGATTTAATCCGCTTTTTGAAGTCGAAGAAAGAGGAAAAGTGGCCCTAGAGGAGCGCGCAAATAGAAACGGAAGTCTAGGCGAGCGATTTATCGACATTTCCATTGAAAATTAATCCGTGCTGCGCACTCGAGGGTGCTTTATCTACATTTTCATCTCTCTTTCTCTCTGTCTCTTTCGCACTTTCTATCTCCACAATCGAGTATCGAATGTACCTCGTAACGAGTAAAGTACTCGAAACAAATATCCGACTGTGAAGAAGCGGCTTTATTGGGAATTAAAATTGTTAGCGATATATACGCCGACACAAACTTCTTAACGTATTCGCATTACGGAAGTCCGACGCTGCGAGAAATAATATAAAATTACGGTATACGGGTTACAGTAGCCATCTGGGCTTTAATAGCTGTTTCTACTATGTTTCGTGACCAGCTATACGTAAGGCGAGAGTACAAACAACTTTACGAATCACTTTTCTTGATGTATGGGCCTCCCGACTTTGCGCGTTTATCATACATGTAGCGCGCTACACTTCTTTTACCAACCGTCAGGCTTTTCATAAATTCTTAAATTCCAATTTATCTTCAAATTTTTTATTCTAGTTCTTAAGGAGTTAAACATGTGGCCATTTTTCAAATACTGGCTCTGAAAAGTTTTCTGATAATAAAAGAAAATCGAAAAATATTAAGTGAGTAAAATGTACTTGTTAATTTACTGAATTTTCTATTCTAATTGCAATATTGAATATAACAATCACTGTAATGGGAAAACACATATAAACTTTCAGAAAATGTAAAAAAGGACTGGATTTTTTAACCTTTTTATAATGTATAAATATAATTAATTAAAAATATCTACTGTGAAAATGAAATAGGAATTGTGAAAATAAAAGCGCGTAATTATAACGCAAGAAATGATAAGTATTACACAAATATTTACAAAATTTTGCATTTAGTACCATATTAAATTAATTAGAGGTAGCAAACAAAGTTAATGAAATCCGATGTTTAAAGCTTAACAAATTTGACATTAAGTACTTGCTGAACGTAATCGAGAATCCCAGCGTGTTTAAAATGCTATCATTTGTAACATTCACCTCTTCAAATATTCCAATGCATGAATTGTCATTAATTTTTATACATCCCTGTGTTGGGTCAATTACATGCGAATACCATGTGCATCTATGAAACCTTTTAAATAATTGCCAAAGCAGTTGAAAGAATATCTAGCTTTACATGCAGCAAAAGAGTTTCCCGAGTTTTCTTCAATATAAAATCTCAAACTCGTATAGTCTGTCGGAACGCCGCGTCTCTCGATTACGTCGGAGAGAGATGAGGAGTGATGGAAAATAAAATAAAATAAAAGCAAAGACAAAGGGAATAGAGAAAAGGATGAAAGGAAAGGAGATGCGGAATATAAACGTATTGTGCGACCTGCTGTCTGATTGATGTAAAACTCGAATGCGGCCAAGGGCCCGTAAGTGCTGGAGCAGTGCGAGTCACGATGGTCCACCTTGATGTTCCATCCGTATAGAGGTCCCCTGGGTGAGCTGACGTATTTCACAGCCAGCAATACTGCCGGTAACACCCTCTTCAGGCTCTGCTCGTGGTGAGGATCGCCCGGCGCGATCACCGCCAGCTTTACCTCGTTTCTGGACTGCACCATTCGCATACCCCCGCCGATACATTCCCTGGAGCCACCAGCCGGCGTCGTCGTCGTCATTATCGTCCCCGTCGTTTCCGTCGTCGTTCCCGTCGTCATTCCCGTCCCCGTTGTCGTCGTCGTCGATGCCCTCGTCGGCGTCGTCATCAAGCCGATATCCGCGCAATGACCCGCGCACAAACCCGACAGGATCAGCATTAATCGCACTAAAACACCATTCGCGCACCACCGCTTTCTCGTCCGCGACGCCATCGCGTCCCCCTGGAGCACGTTACACTTTTATTTCGACGGGGGGCTATCTATCTAATTATTGCGCGTCGCGATGCATTTTCCGGATTACGGCCAGTTACGCGAGAGGAAGAACGAGTCACTCGCAACTGCTCGCGGGATTCAGATAACCGACCCCTCCGCATTTTAGTGTTACATCAAGTCTCACTTGGAATATCCCAACCGCAACGTATCTCACGGCAAAGTAGTTCCAGCGTTCGTCGCATTCAACGCGCTTGCCGTGATCCGCATTTTGTTGAATTTCTGACGCGATATGAAGACGTGAGAAGAATAAAAAGATCAGCGACGCGTATTTTTTAAGTTTTCGCTATGTTTTATTAAACACGTTTCCATATAGTGATATGCATCTCATTATTCTTCGTGATTTTGATGGACGTGTATTGTATTCTTGTTCGTTTTCATTTTTCGCCATTTTCATAATACACATATAAACACGTGTCTCTACGCACGGAAGAGCTTCTGAAGCTCTACGTGCATTAATGTGCTTATAAGAGAAGTGGCGTAGATAATCTCACTTCTCCTTTAAAGCGTTAGATATCGCCCCTCGCTAGGGAGGTTTCACTGCAGTTCCTCGTACAGTCCAATTTAACTTCGATGCAACGATAATCATTAGAAATCCCGAACATCATGACTCCACTAATTACGAAATACACACGTGCTCTTTAGGAGCCCGGCTGCGAAACGAGTCCAAAATTAAAAAGTGTGAGATGTCTTGATTAATCTCGTTAGACCGCACGCATAATCGTCTGCGTGTTAAGTGACATCACGCGCATTTACCTCTACGTTTTAAGTTCACAAAGAATTGTAAGATATCACCAATTTTGTTTAATCGTGTAAATTCTCAATTCTCGTTCTTTATCTGGAATAAACGACGTAATGCAAAGAGGATTTAGTAATATTAGCCTCAAAGATGCCCTTGGAGAACATGTAAATAAGTTTCCTTCCTCTCATGATAATATAACCGCCACGTGTTATCGCTATACGTACACCGAAAAGCAAAAATGAGTATCTTTTTCGGTGTAGATAAGCGCACCATTTCTACCTTCCAGCCAATTGCGCGCCTAGAAATGCGCTCATCTACGCCTATTTACACCGAAAAGGAACTCGTTTTTGCTCCCCAGTGTACAATATCTTTTTAGTATTTTTCAGAATACATAAAAAAGATCGTAGCTGCAATTTCTCATAAAGAAGTTACGTTCCAATGATCTTAAACTCACTTTTCATCTATAATTTGTGTCAGAATTTGGAATGAAATTCTATTCACAATTTTATGTGACATGTAATACGAAAAATATTTTTAAAAGTCAGCATATACACCTATTGTTGCGTTTGCGCCAATTAGCTGCGTAGAATTGAGTCAGCTGAATTAAAAAATCAATATTAAAATTTTGAGCTTTCAAGTTTAAAATGAGATTGAATTAACGTGTCTTGATCAGTGATTTATTTATCCAATAACGAATAATTCTCGAGCGTGTGATAATATATTAAATATGTATTAAAATATATATAGGTACGTTAAAATATACCGCATGTGAAATTATAAATAGAATTCTATCCTGAAAGCTGACACAAATTTTAGATGATGTATGAGCTTTAATAAGAGTAGCTTTCAAAGTTGTTGGCACATACATTTATATTATATTATATTTCCTAATTAAATTAATTAACTTAAAATGTATACTTGTATCGCAGGATATTATTTCATCTTTAACCCGTCGTATTAATATTATAATCTCTAGTATTTAATTATGTGATGGATGAAACAAACGAAGAAATAAGTACATGTCGATATTCTTTCCGGATAAAAATAATATCAGAACAAAATCAAAGACTCTATATTTTCTTCCGAAAAAACCAATATATCTAATTTAAAATTTCCATATAAACTCGCATCGTGTTATGCAGGACATCTATAAAATGAAACAGAGCTCGTAATATCTTATAAGAATTATTTCGCGTCCGTATCTGACCTCATCAAATTAACCCTCAAATTATTTAGTAAATTAATCCTTTCAGCTAATCCTTAATAGCTTCAACATGGCTACAAAGGAACCCGACATTGTACAAGTAGCTAAATAATATGGCACGTGAAGCGGGCCGCTTCATCAAAGTCTAAAACAGCAATTCATTCCGATGCTTCAAGTATTCGGGTGACTTTCTTATTTCAGAGCCGGAACGTGCTGAAAGCCGTCGACAGACCTTTTACTACGCGGAAAAGTAATAGGGATAGGTAGGTAGCGCGTCTTCTCTTCGCTCTGTCTGCATCTCTTGGTTTTTCGCGCCGGGCTTTCGGCATGCGCGCGCGAAAGAGAAGGAAAATGCGACATGAAACGCACCTTCTGAATTAGGGATGGAAGAATGATGTTATTACGCGAGGCAGACAGAGTCGGGCAAACGGGACGTACGTGACCGTGCACGTCAAAAGTTATCCGTGTCGCGATAGACGGCGCGTCATGTAACTTTTAACTCGCAACGGCGAGATGTAATCTAACTTTAACACGGGTGCTTTATAAAACAAACAACATGCGATTCACTCTTAGATTATTATTCTTTTATCTTGGATGACTTTGCAATTTTATACATAATTATGCTCTTTTAAAAGTTGCTCCCCCGTAGATTAATGGATATTGTTTATCATCAGCACTTATTTATCATCAAGTCCAAGTTACATCATCTTGCCGCAACAGTTAATTAAGGCTTGCAAGCAGTTAATTTACGAAATATGTTCGTTAAACACGAGTGCGAAATAAATCACAAGATCACGCCGTTAGTTTAATCGCATAACGCAAGGCGACAGTAAGGAAACGGATTTGCACCCTGCATAATTTAGTGGAGTTCTCGTATCCTTGTGGATGTGCGAGAATTAATACTTGATTCATTGCTACCAGGCACGTATTCGATCAATGTATACGTATATATTTTATGCATAGAGTCCGCGCGATAAAAATATACGAGCGTTCGCTAAATACGCTCTACGGGTGTGCCCGAGAGACATCCCGGATGACGTGGATTACGCGATTACGTACCAATAAGTCGCGAGAAAAATTCTCGTAATTATCCGTAACACTGTCGTTACAGTTTACACGCGAGCAACGTTCCGCAGTATCGACAACGCAATTTAGTCTGGATAACGCGTTACAATTTGCGCTACTGAAATTTTACATCGCGATAAAACAATCGTACAGTGCTTTCAATGTTCGTAACGAGCTTGCGCAATCACGCATTTTGTTGCAAAATTTGTCGGCATTGATCGATCTCGCGGAGACGGCATAGAGCGACTTTTGGTCGATCCATATTCACACTCTGTGATCAACGATAGGACGCGGAATCGTGTTGCTAGATGAAACTCACGAAGTTCCTGATATAGTCGATAATGGCTTCATTATGTAACCGGCGTCTTCGAAAATGAAAATTAATCACAGCAAACAAAAACCCGGATTCGACCCGGAATCCCCAAACTCAACTTCGTTCGAACTTAATTGTAAGGATAGCGTTCCAATGAAGGGAGCGTCAAACCTGATTCGTAAATTGAGGAACTTTGTAACGATAAGGGGAGATCTTAAAGCGATATGCAAAACATTGCTGTTTGTATATTTCACGGAGAAAACATTATTGAAAAAAGAAAACGTAAAAAGGACACAAGATCTGTCTTTGATAAAATATTGATCATTTTATATATTTTATCTGTCTCTATATACACTGAGACTTTTTTTTTACTAAAAATTTACTTGATCAATAAGCGGTTAAATTGGAAATATCCCGAAGGATAAAAGAATCTGATGGATTTAGGTCTTCAACGGAAATTAAATAAATTCGTTGAAACGAACCCTTTGTTCCGTATAATTTAGTACCTTATATTGAGAAAATCGTCAAAGTGAAAGGAGCATGTGCCTCACTTCGTAATAGTTAAAATTCATATTAATATTCATAAACTTATGCAAAAGGATGATGTTGCAACAAGTGGTACTCTCAACGAGTTTTATCAAATCCTGTTCTTTGACGTTTCATCGATTTATAAAATATTACCGTTCTACCGAAGAACTTCCACAATTAAGGAGACTTATAATTAACTCTCGAAATATCTTTTACTGCGAGTAGTTTTAAAGAAAAAAGATAAAAACGTCCTAAGGTGGGAATATAAACCAAGGAGCGGCAAGAGAGATAACTGAGTCGAATCCGCGAGGCAAAAGAGATAAGCTTCTGAAGGAAACGAAGACCAAAATTGTGGGCAGGAATAGGATATTCCAAAAGAATACCTTATTGTTGGGCAAAGAACAAAAGCTTCAAACTACGCAATTAACAAGTAACAAAATACGCAATTTTCGTTGCAAGAAGAAAACGCTATTGGTATTTTGAAGCAATTTTTATCTTCCGATTCGATAAAATTTCAGCTGTCGGAATTTGAAACTCATTAACAGAGTGAATTCGATATATATAAAGGATATATATAGATTTTTGATATGGTTAATGCGCGATTGCGTGCATCAATTATAATAAATATTACAAATATACTATACTAGCCTACGCTATCAATAATTCCCTTACGCATTTATCAGTAAATTAATGTGCAACGAACGAGCAATGTGTAATTAATATAAACAGCTTTGTATAATTTACATCATTCTACGAGCAATTCGGATTGGGCATCGTACAATTTACAAAGCACCATCGCGAAAAATATAATAATCACGTTACTGCATACGATAGCATAGCATATCAAAAACGAAAATGATCTACACGGTAATTGCATGTGATTTCGCAGACTGTAGTTATCCCCGTTATTACGACGCCACGTTGTGCCATTAGTGAATTTGATTTTGTACCCCGAGACCAAATTTTCAGGTCACGACTTTACTTTGGGAGTAATTCCAGTTTTCAAATGGCACACTACTTGCGACTTTCGTGGAGCATCATTCTCGCATTCCGAGGGGCAAACTGCCGGAGCTGGCTTTGTCGAAGTTCAAACGGAGAGAAACGGTGGATTAACGATCACCCGGGAAATCGCATACGGGCGAGTTAATTAGCAGCCGCCGAGCAATGCGTCGTTTAATTAAATCACGGTTGATCTATTAAAGACCGTCGCCAGAACTCTCTCAGGTACCACCTTTCCCTCCGGGACGGCCGAATAAATATTACGATCATCATCGAGAAATTGTAATGACGATCGCGTCCGATGAAAACGCCCGCCCAGTATTTACCGTTGATGAATTTAATCGAAACCGCCGTCGCCCGCAAAGAAACGCGATCCGTCAAACGCGCTTAAACGAAATGCAATCGAGGTGCATCGCGTCGATGTCAATGTGACATTAATTACGAACCGCATAACGAAACGCGAGCCGCGATGCCGCGCGCGAAGACTACCCTATTGTATTGTACTTGTGACGCTACCTTGCTTTATACATTCGCTCGCGTGAACTTTATCCGCGCGGTGTGAATATCAAATGTGCAAATCGTCAAAAGCTTTGTACGTTTCCTGAATGACGTGCTCTACGCATTTGGAATGTGCATAGCACGGCGCAAAAAGAGCGACATATGTAATACACGCAGCTTTCGAAGAGCTTATCGCTCTCCATTCTATTTTATAGGGCTCTCCTTCACCGTTAATTACCGCCCGTCAATATTTATAGCCTCAAGTTTGATAAAAACTCACTCAGGAATTTAAAGCGTTTCAGTTATTATTTATATCCGAATCATGTGAGAAATTCATTACATCTCAATTTACTGCATTTATTTTTAATTACGAGATAAACGAGATTAATTAATTGGCACAAATATATCGCAAATAAAATTTAAAAAATGTCTTTCGCGCGTAAGTGATACGATCACTTTTTTTTAAGTACTCGTACAAGCACACGTCAATATTACTCGCGCGATATAGCCGAGCCATTAACCGTGACGCAATTTAGCGCAACTTAATGCACAGACGAAACGTATAACTGCGAAATATGCTCAAAAGCTGCTTTTAGCGCAGGCCGCATCGGCCGTATCATAAAGCACACTGAAAAATTTCCCGAAAAGTGCTTGGCGCTCGAGTTACGATGTCATAAAAAAAATTCCACGCGCGTCGACGACTTTATCCTCGTATTCCTCAACTTTGTGGCTCGTATCTATCGCGCTTGGATCTCGGCAACGAACGGGCTGACGGGACACCCCGCGAACGTACCATCATCTTTCATCGCGCGCTCGACGCGTTGTTACGCGAGGCAGACATTCAATGTCATACGAGCAAACTCCAGAAACTTTCGTAAATACGCGCTTCCGTCGCTACAACCCAAAGAGAAAAGTTCGGGGGATATGTGCATCCGTGAATTCTCCGTTTTCCGTGGATTTTCCTAACAGAAACTGATAGCCATCAAATGTTCAATCGTATGCATACATGTCTGTTACGATGTCCTCGCACATCTTCTGGTTTACTACTTACAATAAAGTACTTATAAATATTTTGATAGAATTATAGATCGCTTTTATTTTATATTTTATTTGCGTACTACTAGCTCTATATAATTTTTTGATGAAAAAATTCTAGAATAAAAATGTATATTTTTGTTAAAATTTAAATATTATATCTATGTAAATATGTTGACTGGGATAAAATAAGCTTTCTCTCTGACAAAAAGAGTATAACCTCGATATATAATATAGTATACATTCTGCAAAATCAGATTGGATAGGAAATGGTTTTAGAGAAAAGAAAATATGCAAAATTCGAACTCTAGCGCCGGGTATATAACAGGATTAGCTAATAAACGTTGTAATATAGGGAAAGAATAATACGAAATTAGAGTGTGTGTATATATACATATGTATGTATTAAAATAACTAAATTCGCGTAAATTTAATTCAACATTCCGCAAAATGTCATGAATATGGAAATCGCGAGTAGTGCAGAAGAGAAATATATAGAATGATGAAGCTTGATATCAAAATAAATAACCAGGAAATGAAAACGCGTTTTCCAGTTTTTATCTCTTTCATTTAGTTTATATTAAAATAAATGTTGCAATTGATTTTTTTATTCACGATTACATTGCTAAAATAAAAGTTGCAATTGATTTTTATTCAAAACAAGAATGTTAAAAATTGTTTCTCTTTTTATCTATTATTTCATTACTTTCGTTAGTGATGATTTATGAATGAAAAAGTTTTGTAAATAAGAAAAATATAGTTGCTGATATTGAGTTGCAAATAAAAATTGCGCGAATACGAAGAATTTTGAATGTATTCTAATATTTCATGTGCTCCACGTCGTTTAAAACACGGAAGCAAATACAAGAACTTGGTAAATGTAAAAAGTTAAATGACTTTCCCGCAGATACTAAATCATTTTTTATAGGCTTTTCGAGATAGGATTGATCCTATCGCCGTGTCTCCAACTGGTTGTTGGTCTTCAGTTTTTTTGACACAAAACTTCTGATTCCCCCTTAAGAGATCCTGAATCAAATAAAACGAGGGTTATAAGAAATATGTGTATACACAGGCGAGAGAGAGAAATTCTCTCGGAATTCTTCTGAAAGACAAACGAATATTCGGCAGCCGCGAATAAACTCCACGCACTAAAAGAGAGCTACACTAATTAAAATATTAAGTTGAAGTAAAAGTATAAGATATTTTTTACGCTCTATTTTTCTCTGAAAATGCAAGGAGACTAGAGAGATGGCTGAATTTTTTCTTATTTTTCTATCTCTCATTTTTCTTATTCAGCGATCGCAGTTATTTTTACCCGTGTCCCTCGTTTTCCAAGTTTGTCAAGTGCACAAAGTGTATAACAGCCTGCCATCGCGCCTTTTTCATATCCCGCGCGTGTACATGTGGACGTGTGCATTTTCATTCGGCACACGTACCTATTTCCGAACGAGAAATCGCACCGACGTTTACACATGTCCGCGCTCACTATATGATACGCAACGAATGCAATTCGGGATTTCTTCAATAACTATATACTCGGCGGCTGCTCGCAACGAGATGGAATACATATAACGAGATGGGTGTCACCGTAATACTGACATTTCGTTATTCTCGTTTTCGTAGCGTTTCGCGCAAGATAGACACAAAAACGAAAGACGTGACCATATACCCTGCAATGCAAAAAGCGACACTCTTGATTAAAGAAATGTTTTTGCATTTTCCTGCTTTTACCGTTCAGGTACCATTGACGTCACACAGTACCTCGAGGCCCGCATGAACCGGAATTCAACCAGATTATCGAATTGCTTACACGAACTGGCGACATCGCGATATATCAACTTTGTAGATACGCAACTTATGAAAAATTCCCTTAAGGCGCGTTTAATAAGATTTATTATGTAATCGATAACAAGAGAATTCTTAGAGTTTTCGGATTAGCGCGAGTAAGATCTGATTTGTTTAAGATTTAATGAGGAAGGTCGGAAAGTACGGCGTATCGCGCGAAGTTTAATCGTGTTTTCTCCTCAAGAATGACAAAGTTGGAAATTAATTGGATCACTGACAATCACATTTTGTGTACACATCCGAAAGTACAACAAGCTGTACTCAAAGCGCGGTCAAAATGGAAGTTCCAAATTACGTAATCATGCTTAATTTTCGAAAAGTACATTCCCTAATCTCTCCGCAAGGTAAAGCTAAACTACTGTATAGTCTTTACGGCGCCCCGTTGCATCGTAAATTCGTGAATTTATGTGAGACAGCATCTCGGTATCATCCATTCGCGATTCGTCGCGACTATAAAAAATGTATCTCGTCCAAAATATAAACAACATGCATGGAAATATATGCGAGAATCAGATTCAAAAACAAATTAATAAAATATAGATAAATTAGTGAAACTTTTTAATTCGTTTAATTTCTATTATTTAAAGTGATGTATATGTAATAAGATAATCTATTACTAATTATTATGTAATTATGTAAACTAAAACAAGATAACTTGCTATTTGTTACAGTTGATCATTGTTAACTTTTCCTCAAACATTCCGCTTTTGTGTGTTATTAATTTTAAATAACACAATTTAAAAGTTTAAATCTTGGCTGCTAAATAAAGAAGTAAATTACTCAAGAATACTTATTTTAACACTTGTCTGCTCGACGAGTCATTTATATCTTACTGTACATATCACGAAAAAATTTACATTTTTATCTTAACACATATAATATGATAAAATATTATATAATATGATTAAATAAAACTGTGCTCTTATGGGTAATGTGTTTAATAGCGCACTTTATGTGATATTATTATATGTGGTTATTTATATTCATAACTTTATATTAAACAGCAATTATCTTTCACAAGTGTTTTGCAAAATTACGATAACCGGTCATGGATGATCACTAATCAACGTGTTAATTGATTCTTCATCGATTGATATTTGCATTCGCTCTCATATTTGATACCCTGTATGTGGAGCCTTGGCGTTCAGTATCAGTTTTGAATTAGGTATGCAATCTCGTTTTACTTATGAAAGTCACGAACTAACCCATCGCAAGGGCGAGATCAAACTGTTCTAAAGTTCTCTTTTTGCAACGAAGGGAGATCGCATAAAATTCGCATAACAAACGACCTCGACGGATCCGCATTGAAGAGATCGTTCGCGCTCCATCGCGACGGCGAAAAAAAAGGTATTTCGGAGCGAAGTAAAGACTAGATCGGCCGTGTGTGTTGTGTACACGAATATATTTGCTTCCGTCGCCGATATATGTCAACGTCGAAAAAGCGAAATGCAAAAGACTCGAAATTTATTACCGTAGCAGCTGTTCTCCAGTCAATTTGCGCGGAGGGAACATTAGCACGACTCTTTATGACTCGCATCGCGCGCGATTGTCTCGCTCGTTCTCGCGTCGACGATTGATGTTCCAGAAAGAAAAAACAGGACAATTTGTATCGAACATCGTCACGATTTCTTGCCGAACATCAGTAGCCAAGGACGGTAACAGCTAGTGTGCCGGTCGAAGTCGAAATCATGGACTGTTATTCTTTTCCGGGATGCGATAAAAGAACTCGGAATTGATTGCAATAATTATATGTATCGCACGCGTATTTTTTTCTAATCTTATTATTTAATGACGTTTTGCACACATGTTATGTGTGTGGAAATAGAACTTAAAATTTTTCATAAATTTTTAATTAAGTGATACGAGACGCACCGAAAATAAAACTCTCTAATTTATAATTTCAATTTTGCGCAGATATAAAAATCACGCCAACTATTTAAAACGGATCTTACAATTTGTAGAATTTGGTCCATTCTTTCCGTCGTAACGCGTAATTTAAACCTTCAATTATCACGCACACAGAAAAGACTTGAATTTTCTGTTGTATAGGTGTATGTAATAATACCAAATGTACCTTTTCCACGAAATTCGAAATTAAATAGCGAAAAATACGTAGGTATTTTACTAGAATTAACACCAAGTTTCCTGGGAATTTCGCGAAATGCGCCAATCGTAAACGTGATTAGACTGATCAATTCGCACAAGGATCAAGTTCAGATCCTTTCCTATATAAATGGAAAAGAGTGTCTCGAATATCCAGTGGAGTAATGTCACGTGCTTTCCGGTCGAGAGAGCCGGCAGCACAGAGACAGCTACACGCACGAACGAACAATTTCGAACTCGAGATGTCTCGGAGATCGCTCTTTACCGTAGACAGAGAAAAGACCTTACACGTCTTGCCGATGTTCTTTTTAATGGTGAGAGACACGCGCGTACCGGATATATCGCTAAGGAACGCTCGGCCGCGATACGACGTTGTCTAATCGTTCTTTCACTGACAGATCAACTTCCTTACTGTATCCAACTGTATTCGCGAGCAAGATCAATTGGATTCACCATTTCGCGGATTTTTCATTTGATCGCGTCCCGGAGCACGTTGTCGCACGAGTCACATCTCTCGAAGATAGCCGGTTTCTGGCCTCGCGATCGAAATCGATCGACGCGCGATCGGGCTGATTTCTCGATTCCTCGTTACTCATACTTCAAGGTGGCTCATTGTTTCGCGGACCACCGCGAACTTAGGTATCGGCTCTGTTTCCCGCCGATCGCCGATCTCTCCGGCTCCTCAGTTCGCGCTCTTCTGGAGCAAGCTCGGAACGCGCGATTGAAACTGAGAGCGAACCGAAGGAAAGCACGGTGCTCCGGATCGCCCACCGAAGTCGACGATCGCTCCTCCTCCTCTCTGTTCTCATCTCCCCTCGCTCTCTGCCGCACTCTTCCTGCCTCCAGCTCTCTCTCTCTCTCTCTCTCCCTCTCTCTCTCTCTCCCTTCCACCCTTCGATCCCTCCGCCGCCCTCTCGTGCCTTTTCTCTCCTTATCCACCTCCCGATCTGTCTATCGGTCTATCTTCGCCGCCGGTCCTCCCTCTTTATCGCACCCCCACATCGCGCGGCCAGTTCGCTCCAGGCGAGCACGCCACTCCGAGATCGTGTAGGTGGATATTGCTGTGCGCCTCCACGAAGGAAGCACAACGAGGAAGTGGAACGCATGCGTCAATCCTTTCGAATACCCTCCGTGCACACCACACCTTTCATTTCGCATCGAATCGCCATGGAGTGCGTCCGGAGTGTTTAAAGGGCTTCAGGTCAAAAGTGATAATCGCAACTTTGGTTTTCGTCCTTTTAAAAAACGTCATGCAATTATCATACGCCTTCAATTTGTGAAACACTGTAGAGAGATCCGCAGATCCGCCAGAAGATATCTCGGGGAGAGATACCCCTTGACGAATTTAGTGTTATATTTCTCAACAGAATTGAATATTGTAAGCATTATGCGTGACGCAATATAAAATATTTTTAGTAGACCTGAAATTCAAAATAGTGGCAAATAATATTTTATAAAATTTTACTATAAATTCTTTCAGATTTTTATTACGTTTTTCTCCTATAAAGTTAGCAAAAAATGTCATGCTAAAAATTTATTTTTGCGTCAAGAATGTCATGGTCACTAAAAGAATGCAAATTTTATCTTGTAAACAGAAATCTAGCACTATAAGAAGCGGAGAAATTTGTTGAGTGCAAATATCTCCGACAAAAATCTATAATGGGACATCTTTCTATCGCATACTTTTGTATATAGATAACGTCACCCTACCTGCATGCCCGCAAATATTGGCGGAGAAATAGATTTCACAGTATCAAAAATCACATACGTGACAATACCGAGTGGAATTTATCGATAAATCGAAGATTGCAATCATCAACTATATATGTTTCTTTTGATTATATATAAATCTCTATTATTCATCAATTTTCAAACGTATATGTAATATTATTAAAAAATTAAGAGATAAAACACAAAGAGAGAAAGAGAGAGAGAGGTTATTTTTTAATATTTATTTTATTAAATCAAAAAGATTTTTTACTGATATATTAGATGCAATAATCATACTTTTGAACTTTTCAAAAATATATAATAGTAGTGTGCTATGCAACTTTAAATACATGTATCATTAACATCTGATTATTAAGTCCATAATTATTTTCGGTTCTATTCTAGGCTCTTTCGTAATCGTCGTTTTGAGCGCGTGTTCTTGCTATATATCATAAGTCTCCTGTCAAGGTCAGCTTTCTGATCTTCGAAGTGAAAGAACTGTCGATCGTGTCATTTACGCAAGAGTTGCCTACGTAGTCCTTTTATCATTAAAAATAGATTTCCAACCGTGTGAAAGAGAGAGAGAGAGAGAAAGCGAGAAAGAGAGAAAGGAATTCGTCTGTCACACGATTTTAGGATACATTTATATAGATAACGGCAAATCAATACAGCAGTAAGGTAAAGGTACCAATACCCGGACATGTACCTATATCCGGACACCTTTATTATTTATAAGTATAACGCGTATTAAAATCAAAGATAAAAGTATTTTTTCTTGTAGTTTGAAACTTAAGTTATAATATCCAAACGTTTATTTTCATATATTTATGTTTTTTTAAAGGTATCCAGACACAGATACGTGTCCAGGTATTGGTACATTTCCTATGCTTAAGTGTCCGGGTATTGGTACCTTTACCTTAATATTAAAAAATATTTAGTGTTATAGATGTAATGTAGATTTTTAAAAATATATTATTTTAAGCACAAGACATGTTAAAAATATTATTTATAGAATTTAACTATAGCATTATCTTGCTCGTGGTTGGATAATTTATGATTTTATTTGGATATTTGTATGCGCTTTCACTTTAACGCTTTAATTTAAGATCATATCATAAAAATGTTTCAAAAAATGTAGAAAAAATATAAAAAAATGTCTAAATAATTTCTGTTAAGAAAAAGTGATCTCCATTTTGATCGAGAAAATCATGAGTAATGAAATGTAAGTAGAAAACCCAAAGTAATCCAAAGTAATCTTCTCGAATAAAAAATTCGCATTTGTTAATTGATAATCGATTCGTTAAAGATTTTTCTTAAGATTCCGTACCATTTCTTCTGACGAAAAAATGGTACGGAGTCGAAGAAAAACTTAAAAGCATTCGCTAATGGGCGGCTAATGTCTTTATTATGAGAGACGTCGCTCCCAACAATGGTTGCTTCCGAGCTTAATGCTCTCATGTCATCAACCTTGTTGCATGTACCATAAAAAAGTACAATATTTATGTAACACGCGGAAAAGTGTCGTAAGTGCCTATTTGCATATTCTTTCAGGGCATATGTGTTACCACACGACACGTACACGTGAACATATGCAAATAGGCACTTATGACCAATGCGTTTTATGCATAATGTATCGACGACATTCACAAATATCACTCTGCTCTGCGTTTTGAGGATGACACGAGAGTGACATATCCAGAAAGTTCTTCAATTTTCAAAATCATTTTTATATACTCTTGTCAAGCAATTTGTACAAACAATTTTCTATATATTCTTGCACAAATTTTTTCATGATACAATAAAATTACGGATTGCAAAATTACGTTGTGATTTACTCAACTAGCACGCTTCTCGCGTAACAGTAATAAATTATTTGCTTTGCAAAAAAGTTGTAAGAATGTTATAAAGTGTGTGTAATAACTTTAGATTTAAAAGATTTTAAATGTGCATAATTGCCGTACGTGTGCACATGACATGCTCCTATAACATGTACTTCTTGAATGCACGGTTTGGAATTTTCCAAAGTTTTGCAAAATCGCATAAGTTATTGCCAACAATTTTTACCGATGTAAAAACGCTCTGATGAATTTTGTGTGATGAGACGACACATTCGACAGTTGATAAAACACTCGAGACTCATCGATTAATATTCATCAATACTGCAAACTTTGATCTTTTTCCTCGACACTTTGTTTACAGAACGTATCTTAATAAAATATATGTTATCCATTACCCATACAACGTGTGTGAAGTATTATTTATTGCAAGCTATTTTTATATTATTTTTTATATATAAACTTATTTTTACATTATTTATTTTATTACGTAGTGTCACGTTGACGCACAAATAGGTCTAGTTATCTTCGAAGGGATAATTCCGAGCGAAAATCCTTGTAACACTTTAAATAGCGATAATCTTGTAAGTTCATTAAGGAAATGTTTAAATATAGACGTTGTGACGTGTAAAGCCGTGTGAGAAGATATCAATAATAGAAATGTCCAAGCATGATAAGTTACGCGATAACGTACGAAATGAGATATGATAAGGCACGATTCGCCTAATGATTAAAAAGAGTTAAACAAAAAATTACGCAAATACTTTCTTATCCGTTAAAGATATTATAAACGAGCAATATTTCAACTGAAAGCTCCACTTATATTAATAGATTACATTTTCCGCATCTGATAATTGGATTTTCTTCCTAGTGCTTTCACATTGAATTTAGTTAGAATTTAGAATTGATAAAATCTATGTAATATAACAACGTTGTTCAACAGCAACGTAATTTTAAAAAACATAATTAATTTTATTTATATTGTACATACATTATTATACCATAGTATATATTATAGTAAATAGACTTAATACATATTTCAACTTTATAAATAGTAATTATTCTATAAATATAAAATTAATTATATTTTTAAAATATATTTATTTTAATATATATACATATCATTCAAAAGCGTTTTATATCATCATGATATTTAGCATTAAAAGAAGCGAATGAAATGAGAGAATCATAACTGTGGTGAAACCACTCGAAATGATTAATGCGCGGAATGTATCATCTTTCTCTCACGTCACTCGAAATATATTGATTATAATTAAATTTATTGCGAACGCTTAAAGCCTCCGCTAACATTATGGGACAATTCAAGAATATATACAGAAGCAATATATTTTTATCAAATTATTCAGTGTTGATTAGTAATTACTATACACTGTTTAAAAAATGCAATAAAATTCCTATAATATAGTACACATTTAGAAAGTTCCGACGATTAAAAGCAATCTTTTTTTGTCGCCAATGTAAGATACTGATAAGATCCATACACATTAATTTCAGATGTATTTGATCAAAGTGCACTCGCAACAAAATTGACTGTTGAATTATAATCTTATAATTGTTAATTTTTTATTTATTTATTGCATATTAAACTTTATGCAACCATATGCTTTTTGAAAAGGATCGTAGGAAGATATTTTTATCATAGATTCGACATTTCAAGACAACGACGTTTATAATTAAATACTTGTTTACAGCACTTGAAGCGTCATTGTCTACGACTTGATCACTTAAACCCGTGGTATGCGATAAATAAGGATAAACATGATGATTAATATCTTTTTAATCTGATTTCGATAGTGTGGTATTTCGTATGAGGAAGAATGACAGTGGAATATAATTATATCGTTAGATAAATGAATATATATATATCGGTAATTAACCCTTTAGATATCTTGACGAAGTAATTTCTCGGAAAGCTCCTTATACTTTTTTATAACAATTTTATTCATAGATGATCTGAATGTTAAATCCAGCTATTTGTTAATTGACGTCTAAAGACGCAAAAGAAGCAACTTTTCCGCTTGTTACTTTTACTGATTAGTGATAATACCCTTGCATTTTTCATAAAATTTAATTTAACTTTTTTTTTAATTGTTTCATACACTTTTCTTACTGTTTAAAAGGATATTTTATGTAGAATTTATTTTCCATTATTTATCTTAAAATATTTGTGCACGCAGACGTATAACTTAATTGGGTAAATATCGAACTTATATTGAAATGCTTTTTTTCGACGTCTCAATGAATCATCTTTCCGATATAATATTTTCAAAAACTTGATTTAAGTGTTATATAATAATTAATTTTAAAAAAAGTCACTCACCACCGTACGAATTGCTAACGTGATCTCTCAAGGCCTCCGGATAATCATTGGGAGTCGTAGCTTCGACGTCGAAAGTGCCATAAGTAATATCATGCTCCTTCTTGATGAATTCAACCATTGACTTCATCATAAGCTGACACGTATGTCTACCACCGACTTGATTTTGCCCGTTTGTTGCATAAACAAGATGCACTTTTCGCCACTTGTAACTAATTCATAGGAAGGAAAAAGGAAAAGAAAATTTTGTTATGATCCTTCAACTTTTAGTTTTCTTATAATCGTCAAATAATCACATTTGTAATATAATTGTCTGTTTGTAATATAATTTGTTTAATATATCAACCTCTTTTTGAAGAAACACATAAAGACAAAATATTTATTACATCAATTTTTAATCGATAGATATTGCATAAACTTTGACTCATAAATACATACCGATTCATCATAGCGACAAAAAAATTGGCGATGTCCCTGAAGGCCAAACTTCCGATTCTTGTGGTCATGAAGTATTCATCTTTACATTCGACTTTTTTCTCGGTGAAATCGAAAGTAAAGCCTCCTGTGGTAATTAAAGGTGCTCCAAGAAATTTGACCACTCTGCCGACGACCGCTGAAAGAAAACTCTTAAATAATACCACAATAATGGAAACAGTATAAAAAATAAAAGAAGAACAGCTCAGAAGAAATATGCCATATGTTAAAAATATTTTATATTTTAAAAATATAAAAAAGATAAAAAAAAGGAGAATATATAAAACATAAAAATTATTATAAAATCCGCTCTTGTAGTGCGGTTACAATTAAATCATTTTGACACAGAAATCTTTATGCGGAAGATTACGGAAATTTAATGTAATATATTAAAACAAATCTTATATATAATGAAACAGCTTACTCAGTTTTAACGGATGTAATTTATATGTGGATTAAAGCATAAACCGAGATGGTTTTAGAATCATTTATTTTGAGACTGCAGGCAATTAATATTTTACGGGGGGATTCGGTAGAATTCATTAAAATAATTTCAAGTGACGTACCGACGCAATAATCGCATGCCGGCCCAAGAAACAGGTGCACGCAATGCGAGTAGCTGTCGATCGCGCCGATTTGCGCGTACATCGCGTCGCAATGATCGTCTTGCGGCACGAACTTCAGCTTCAGCCAGTACGGTAACAGATTCCGCGATCTCGCTTCGTACTCCGCTAAATCTGTAAATGAGAAAGCCGATATGCTCTTCTGCACAGTGCACAGATTCGAACAAAGCTAAACTTGTGAGGGGTGGCGCGTGGCAAAATTTGATTTTATTCAACTCCTCGCGTTTGCCGGTCCCAGTTCGTCTGAGATGCTCGCAGTAGCTCTTACCGAGGACCGGGAGGACCTTAGGCAGAGAGATATCGTATCTTGGATCCGCCGGCAGGAGAACGGCGACCCTCAGCTCGCAAGAAACGACGCCGTCGCGGTTCGTGCTGCACAACGCCTCGCAGTCGCGATGCAATTGCACCTCGCGGCACGTGATTTTGCCCTCCGCCCGATGTATCAGCCATAGGATCGTCAGCATGACGATCCTGCGGGAACCCATGGGTGCGGACCAGAAGGCGATCTCGGTGTATCAGATCGAGTCCTTTGTCACGCCGGATCGGGAATCGCGTCGAAGCATCGTCGTCCCGACGTCACCGGCGATCACGACGGTAAACGTCTTTATCATCGCGAGACGAGCTCACCATGTGCGAGATCCTGATTCATGAGAACACTATTTCGCCGTCTCGCGATCGCGCCGCGGTCCTTGCGATTCATTCGCGCCGACACGTTCACGTTACACTCTCGAGTTCCTGCCGGTTTGTCCGACCGCATCGGCAGCTGTTTCACTTGCCGCTTCTTCTGGTTCAGCGGAGAGTATCGCCAAGCGGATTATCCTCTAACGAATTACGCGAATGCATTACACGGCTGTGTTACTTTGTCTCGTACGTTCGGCTTTATTACAATAGAACTACGAACAATGCAGATTGGAGCAAGTGAGCGCGGAGCTCGATAGGGTATTACTGAGAATAGATGTTTTGTAAAATGATCACTTTTCCCTTACGGAAAAATACAGTAGAAAGACTACGATAGTTGCGAAAAAAAGTATACGAAACTATAGTAAATATTGCAGTAATTGCTTTAGTTTCGTGTGCTTTTTTTCGCAACTATGTAACTTTTTCCATAAAAGTTCTCATTTTTAAAACCAGGAATAAATTTTAAAGTAAAAGTGAAAACTTTAAATTGGATTTAAATAAAAGAAAGAAATCTCGAATTTTTTGAGAGATTCCTTAAAAATTAAACGAACGGACGTCAATTGTTTCTGATTTACTTACTTGTTGCACATCTCGTAAATAACGTATTTATGTAATGTCAACTGTAATCTACCGTTATCTATTAATTCGAGAACGCGTAGAACATCATCGAAGATTACAATAATTGTAATCGAGCCGCGTTTATCGGAGACGTGACGTATTAGTTTTAAAACTATTTAGATTCCATATCGCGGATATTTTTAAAGCGGTTATCGTACGCGACACCTCTCTCTCGCCGATCACTCCGGGAAATCTATCAGCGAACCTATACGCGCAATACGTGACCGCGCGCTGCGGCCGGGGAAAATATTTACGTGATGCAAGCTGCCACAATGAACACTACGCCGAATCTAGGTCTGACCAAACGAAAAAGATCCTTGCGTGACCCGTTCGCATTCGCGCCGGACGCGCATCGTCCCACGTTCCTTTGTTCGATCTCTCCCCCGAGCTTCGTCGAGCTTGATAAGCGGGGAGAAAGAGAGAAGAGCCCGCGGACGCTGCTCGACCGCGATCAACGAAAAAACACAATCAGAGGCGTACTATCAGACTAAATCGACTTAAAAAATGCGTGGAGGAGCAGATCCCGATTCCGATTTCGGTTCCGATTTTGGGAGTATCTGGACGCGCGAGGGAAGGGGAGGGGGATGAGCGACAGGAAGAGAGGCAGACATCGCGATTCACATCGGGATCGCCGGAAATACACTGACACCTCACGATCACGCGGCTGCCTTGTTCCCGGTGACAAGCGGAGCACTTACATACACACGCGTCTTTATCACGGATATCACGCGTCGATTGATAGTAGTTATCAAAAACTCCGACGTGCACGGCTCGCTCGGCTCTGCCCCCTCCCACGCGAATCATTCAGGGGGGTTGTCGGGGTCTATATTCCATCTCGAGAGGATCGAGTTTCCGTCGAGGGTTCCGCCCCTCAATCGCGTCAAGCGCTGCCTCGCTCGGAGAATCGTCTCCGGTGGTTGGTCTCTCCTCATATTGTGCTAGCTCTGCCATTTTCCCGTTTGACGTTTCTTCCCCTCGATAGATATTTCCCCGTTTCTTCATCCGGTTCTCGGGATTGAACTGTCAATTCGGTTCGTAATGATTTTCTGCTCGTGTTTGTCTGGGATTCATGATTATATGTATATATATTGAAATTTACGATTGTCTGTTTCGACTGTTTGATTTTTTTACTTAAGCGTATAATAAAAGGGTAAAGTACGCTTTCTGTGTGTCTTTTTAAAGTTATTACTATAAAGAAAGAGAAAGAGTTTAATATTTTTTAACATAAAATGCGTTTATTACAATAGAGGGCGCCTATATCTTTTTCTAGTTTTTTGTATAATGAACTTAGAGTTCAATTTAGCGAGCAGAAAATGCCGAAACATCGTCATATGTAAAAAAAAAACGTTTCGAAAGACGCCTCGCGCTTATCGATCGCTATACAAAAACGACGCGAGTTCTTTATTCGAATTTTAACTCCATTTTAATTTATACGCGCTAAACATTCGCGCGTCACGGGTATTGATTGAAACAATTTAAAACTGTTTTGATCAACTATATTTTTTATTTTATTTTGCCTTTAATTGCATACGAACACCAAAATGTCAGGTGCAATTTTGATTCACGACACGCTACCATTGCGAATGCGCGGTGTAGCGTCGTTTTCCGGAACTAGACGAATCACGTGCTCGATTTCTCTCTTTACACCACTTTCTTTACACGCCGCGGATCGGCAGATGTTTTTAGGAACGCGTTGTTGAGTTTAATCGGCGGATAGTATACACACGTGCGTTGAGAAAATATCTCAAATAAAATGAAAATAAAAAAAATCAGGAAGCTAAAGCGCAAGAAGAAGTTCAATCCAAATGTGAATCGAAAGAGGATGCGAGATAAGCTACGGAAACTACCGGAGATCCCATGGTAAATTTCCTAACCTAGAATTTGTGTAACTGATACCCAACATACTGCAAAAGCTTATTGTAACATACCGAAATCGCTATTTAGTATTTATTTACTCTATTACGTTTGACTTTTAGTGATCAAATAAAGAAAGCATGGGAGAACAAGATGTCTACTCGTGTCAATTTGAAAAAGATGGGTTTGGCGTATGACCCAAACGAGGCAGTGCGAATTCCTAATGTAAAGCACGAGATGCTGGAGGAGGCCAAGAGGAAAGTTGCGGGAAACGAGGATTCGGAACACAAGAGCGAAAAGATGAAGGTGGCCGCGGCAAAGAGTTACGTGGCGGAGAAGCTGGAAGCCGAGGCAAAAGCTCCTAGAGAGCGATTTCTCAAATTACCGAAGGGACAAGCGCAGTTTCTTACTTATTTAATAACGAAGTACGGCGAAGATTACAAGGTGAGATTTTCTGCGAGTAAAGTCATCATTATCCCCACAAGAAGTAGATGATTATCTGCGTGTTCTCTGTACAGGCAATGTCGAGGGACAAGAAGAACCATGATCAATTAACTTGGAAGCAAATACGAGCTAAGGTGAAAATGTTTAAAGGAATTCCAGAACAGTATAACAAATTTGTTCAAAATAGCGATGTACAGGTAGAGTCCTAACGTGCATAAATGTATATTAGGATTTTGTTTGTATTTTAAACTTGAGATTAACGTATATATGAATCAATGACTTAATATGTACTTTTATAATTCATGCTAATTTGGCATAAAAATGGGTCACATCATGATGGAAATCAAGCAAAGTTTGTTACATTTGACAAAATGTATTGGCAAATAACGAATAATAATTCCGAATATATATTTGTTATTTCATCACTTTATATAAATATATGCTGATGCATTTCCTGTGATAGAACTGTATTTGTAAACGGATTATATCACAAATACATGGTTTGCTGTATTTTGCATAATTGGATATGCGTATTAATGTTCGTGCCAATAAAATGTTATTTTATTTTACACTGACAATTTAGTAGTTTACATAAATTAAAGCTTACTGCACGCAAATAAATATTGCGATCAAAATATAATATTTCTCCCTTCGCGCGTTTTATTCAAATATTTTAAATTATCTTTTATATGATTTTATGAAAGATTTATTCGACAAAATAGAAAATCTAAGACATTCTATGTGGGATGGTACGAGATAAAAACATATGGTAGAAACAACTTGCTTTAATTATACAAGTACGTAAAATACGTGACACATAAAAAATTAGCGTTATCGATGTTGTTAGGCACCCTGTTTCCTGTTTGTGCCCTGAATGAAGAGGGGCGATGCTACCTCTGGCATAAACATTCGCAATCGCGCTGAAATTATTGGCATTATTCGAGAGTACCTATTCTTACATACGTATCCGAAATCCCTACAAATACAAATCCTAGTTTGATTCAACGTCATCGCGGATGTCGATCCCTGAAGGAACGTAAGTCCAGTCTTATGAAAATCACGAAGTTCTGTTAACGCTTTCCGAAGGTATGCTCCGTCTTTTGGTCTCAGATCACTTTGTTTCTTAGACGTCCCAGACTCTCGATTTCGGTTTCAAGTACATCGCCACGCTGAAACACGCGATTGAGTGTAAAATACGCAGATTATACACACATGATGAAGAATATAATTTAATTAATTTATTAAATATAAGAACATACCTGCAAATATTCAGGTGGATTGCGTGTGAATCCTACACCAGCCGGCGTGCCGGTAAGAATCACGTCGCCTGGTAACAATGTCATAAATCTGAAATTTTTAATTAGCATCGTTATTGCGCGTATTCTCAATTACATCGTCGGCGTATCGTCGTGAAAAATACGAACTGCGAAAGATAGACGACTATTTCGTGAGGTTTGAAGATGAGCTCGCTGGTATTGCCGTCCTGTTTCAAATTGCCATTCACCCATGTCCTCACGGACAGATTGTTGATGTCGCATATCGCTTCCTTGGTGACCACGGCCGGGCCAAGAGGACAGAACGTGTCCATCGCTTTGCCAAGCAGGTATTGACCGCCGTTCCGCTTCGATTTCTGCCAGTCGCGCGCCGATATATCCTGCGCTACCGTATAACCGAAGATACAGTCCTCGACGTCGTCATTACTGAGGCCTTTGCATCTCTTGCCGATCACTATCGCCAGCTCGGCCTCCCAATCGACTTTCTGCAAATTTGAAAATCAATCATACTTTAATCCGGCTATACGACCGAGCGTGCGCGATTTCCGGAACGTACAAACATCACGTGCTGCATCCTACTTATTCAGAGTGTCAAGGACAAGCTACATAATGAATCAATGACGGTGTGTCGAACAATCGGACACGCGACCGCAATCCGGTATTCAAGCTACGGACCTCGCAAGAAACCGCTTGTAAAGAAAAATCTGCCGCAATAAAGCGCAATGTCCACGGCCTGAAATGGATATAACGAAAACGAAAGCGGGGGGTCGTGACGTAATCCTGGCGGACTAAAAATACACAGTTCCAGATACAACACGGAATCGACGCGATCAGAGGACACCCCGCGCTTCGACCCGGCCGCGGCGTTTCCCTTCTCCTCCTCCTCCTCTCGTTCGCCGTCGACTTACGTCCGAGATCTTCGGCAGCAGGATGTTGTCGCGCGGCCCGATGATGTTGCTGGGAAATTTGCTAAAGACTACCGGACTCTCCGGAGTCGGTATACCTTGCTCCAGACAATGTCCGCTGTAGTTGAGGCCGATGCAGGCGAGCTTATCCATCCGCGTGACCGGCGCCAGAAAGTTCACGTCGACCTCGGGCGTGATGCTCCGTCCCTCGGCGACTATTCTGTAATCAATCGTGCTCAAGTCAGCGTCATTTGGATTAGGCTTCGGAATCATCCGTTCAAAGTTAATCAACTCGCACGCGAGGCCTGGTTAAGCACGTTTTTTTTTCTTCCTACGGTGTGAGTGTCTATAAGCTTCGCGGTATTAAAGGAGGCAGAAGGAAGCAGACGGCGAAGAACAGGAAAAGAGGAAATTCGGCCTATATTCGCATGCAGAAATGCGTCCCGCATTTCCTGTTCCATGCGCAATCTTGTTAATTGATAATCACTGTAATCGCTGTCGATGAGTGACATGCGATTCCAGCGGTTCTGTGTACGCAACAAACGGGCTTTCATAGGAGATCCGACCTACGGCAATAAGCGTGTAATAACGCTATTAATTACTCCTATGTCTAAATCTCATCAATTACTGCTGGCGTTCGATATCTCGCCGATAATTCCGTGCTGCTAAATTGATGCGGGTGCACCGAGCATGATTTACATTTCTATTGTGTTCCGCCGTGCCGCCGTTTCCGGTTAATTGCACCACAACGTACACGCCCGTAGTTTTTACAAATGTTTTCCTCATTGATTTACGCTTCGCAAAGATAAGATTACGTAACAGAAAAACGTAACAGAGTTGCGGGCAAAGTCTTAAGTTGTCACGAAAGACGTGTAATATAAATTATCATTTAACTTGAATCTTTAAATTGGTGCGTCCTTTGTGCGTCAAAATTACCTTCACGACTTCTTTAAAGAGACATTCAATATTAATAAAGTATAACATGCTCATTCAAATAACTTTTATTATATATGGTATCACATTCTAAAAGAAGAAGAATGCTATTCTAATAAGTTCTGTTGATATAATTGCTTCTTCTCTTTACATCATTTTCAAAGGAATACCGCTCTTCTTCTTAAAATTGCAGAGGAAGGAACTAATTAATAATATAGAGGAACATGTGAAAACTGAATAATTTACAAATATAATTTACACCACTATTCTTATGATTTATTAGTAAACATCATACACAACTATCATACGATTATAACATACTGCAAGCAGTAATTTTTTATATAGCTTATTACATTATAACATGAAAAGTGTACGAAACATTCGACCTTAACAGAAAAAAAAAATGTTATCTCTTCTATAAATAAAATAATGTTGCGTGGAGAAATGTTCATGCCTGTTTTTATGACCTGTGCCGAATTAACAGTAAACGAAAGCAACATTGCGTAAATGAATGTTCCGAAACTGGAAGCCTCAAAGGTATATAATTAAACGAATATTCTATTAGCGAATCAATTATCGTCGTTTTTACCACTTGTCCCAGTTTGCGGGGAATTGATAGAGTCAAACACGTCGTCTGACATGATTTATAAATTAAATTTGAAAGTAAAAATGAAAGTACATTTTGTATTTCCATTTACATTTTATATTTCCATTTATTTTTAAATTAATTGATCAATCGTGTCAGACGACGGACTGATAAATAAGGGCTCCTCCATTCACCGGAGCGTGCTGCTTTCACTTAAAAAATTTTAGCTGTCCCAAAGAAGCTTGAGAGTCCGCCAATTGGCAGCGGTACAAGGCGCCGTCTCAAGTTAGTATTAACAGTTGCGTCTGATCGAGAGTTAGTTGCAATGATAAGACTCAATTGTTGAATGTCGCGCGATGCGTGATGCAAAAATCCGATGTAAAAACGCGCTGTACGAAAGCTTAAAAGCTCCCTCAATGACACGTATTTATTAGTATTTAAGCGGGACTGCAATCGATAGAGATGGTGTTTGCCGAGACTTAAGCCGAGATCGATAAAAGTCGAACAACAGAAAACATGCAATATATGTATGTATGTGATTTATAAATGTCACGTGATGACGTGACGCATAGCAATCTTCCATTAATGATCGAAAATAATTCACGAGGCACTTATGTGTGATTACATGTTCGTCACGCGACATGTCCGGCTTTTTTTGTCAATCGTTATGTTCAGAGACGAATGTACAGATCGGTAATGAGATATAATGTGTATCTTGAGTATATATATTTATAAATGACTGTTTCTCGTGTTTGGAAGGCCGTTTGTCCCGGAAATTCCCATTAATAATTTGGATCGCGAGCAGGATGTCCATCGCCAAACCAAATTTTTGATAAGGCGATAATCTTGTTTGTACGATTAAAATTCCGTTACGCAATCATCATATGATTGATTACATCATAGCATGTATACTGCTCCTCTCTCGTGTTTCAAATAAGTCACTTTCACGTCTCTTCCGCCGAACATGAAATATCGCGCAGAGGATTGTAACATGAATTTATTCTTTTTTTTTTCGTTCGTCGAAAGAAGAAATTACTTTGCACGATTGCAAAGAATTGATTGAGTGCTTTGTATGTACCTACTTCATTTTTAACAACTTTCTGCAGCTTTATTGGAAATATGCAACAATTCGGAATTTAGTAAAATACCCGTTAATAGCACGAATGGAAAATTCTAGACTGTTATAAACGTAATGTTGGATACAAAATCAATAAACTTGATAAGATATTGATAACAGTTGGAAAAAAGGAATTCGATTAACGAAGGTGCGGCTTCATATATCCTGGCGAAATGAGGATCAACGGCATCGTATATTATGTGCGTGGGCGAAGAACAAGTACAGATAACTAGCCGAAAGGGAAGAAAAAAGGGGGAATAACTACTTTATCACACGAATCGAATGCCGAAAGTGAAAGCACCAACCTCTCTACTGCCTTCCTTAGGTCGAAATCGTCGTCCCTGGCGAAACAAATTCACGTTGAGATCGGACACTTTCTTTTCTCGTATTACCCGTTAATATATATAATAGTAGATATTTCAAAAATGTATATCCAAAAATCAAGAAAGAAATAACTTGTAAAACAATACCAAGGTTAAACTTTTAATCATATATCACTCCAATCAAGAGACGAATTTAATTCCCAAGGTTCTTACAGTAGCATTACTATAATTGTGTTCTTTTTTTCTCGCACAACCTGTTATCATAATACTATATGTATATATCGGAATATATATTCCAGATAGAAAAAAAATAACTTGTAAAGTAATTCCGAGATCAAACTTCCAATCATATCAGTCCAATTTGACGTATTTAATTATCAAGTTTTCTGGTCACTATTTATGATAAAAAAAAACCGTAATAGAGAGTAATTAAAAAATTGAAGAGTAGCATTACTGTTATCTTGTTGCTTATCTACTCCAAATTATTTCCAGTCATAATTTGTCCACATTTTAGTGACAAGAAGTAACTACGTCATCA
The DNA here is from genome assembly GCF_003070985.1 of Temnothorax curvispinosus. Lineage (NCBI taxonomy): Eukaryota > Metazoa > Arthropoda > Insecta > Hymenoptera > Formicidae > Temnothorax > Temnothorax curvispinosus. The sequence goes on along the minus strand of NW_020211278.1, from coordinate 1,557,688 downwards.
CGTTAGACGATTGCAGATCGCGTTAAGCGCTTATAAATATTGTAATGTACAATTGTAATCTCTCACGCGAAAATATAACAGACTCCAGAGGGGTAAACCGCTGAGGGCATTTCGTCGAGGCATTGCTTATAGGAATTATTAGGAATTAGTAGACATTGGTGGGCATTGGTGAGCATTGGTGGGGATTGGTGGGCATTAATGGGTCTTATGGGCCCACTAATGCGCACCAATGCCTACCAATGTCCACTAAATCCTAGTAATTCCTAGAATGCCTCGACGAAATGCCCTCAGCGGTTTACCCCTCAGACTCCTCACTCCTCCGAGACTGTTTGAAGTCTCCGGCTGTTTAAGTCGCTCTCCTACCTCTTGGCCTTCTTGACAAGATCATCGCCGCCCTCCAGAAACTTTTTCAGCGTGTTCGGTATCCGCGAGTCGACCGCGGACACGGCGATGATGTCACCCCCCTGCTTCAGCTGGACCCCGAGATGCTGCGGGCCTCCGCTTTTGCTTGTGAACTGTACGAACCTGGGAAAAATATATGCCGCGTTAATCGACTAGGATAAGTCAAGTCGCGAGAGCCGGTCGGGATAATTATCGTGCCACGTTACGTCACGTGTGACCAGACTTTCTAAATGTGGCGCGTCTTTGATCATTTCGCGCTCGCCGCGGAAGCGGAACCGCGACAAGCGGTGAAACGTAACGAAACAGGTATGAGAGAACGATGAATTAAATCACACGTTATCGAGAACTCAATAGGTAATTGTACATGACAGTCGAGAAATCAAAATAAGTTGAAATATATAGTTTTGCTCTCTAAGAAATAATTCTCGCAATATTCGTTTTTTTTCCTTCCTTTTTTCCCTTAAATTTATTTCTTGTAAAATGGCAGGAAGGAATAGATAATGTACGTCTAAATGTCAATTTCGTAATACACGTGCGTCCATTAAGATAAAAACGACATGTTTTATTAGTGTTTTCCACGTTGCGTCTGTGTGTACGTGTGTGTGTGTGTGTGT